>NC_135983.1:9728651-9881151 GCF_053455715.1 Rhinoraja longicauda
TCTACGCTAACATGTGCTGCCTGAAACCTTCCCAGCTCTCTGCAGCTCCTTCCAACTTGAGTTGAATTCATATTTCCCATTTTGAAACATTTAGATTCTTGGATGTTCTTCGTGGGTTTTATTGGGTTTTTTTTCCACGAGAGATTTACTTTTGTGATCTCGGTCCAAATCTGAGTCATTGCAGCTGGAGCTGATGACTTTATGGGAATCTGTCACTGGTCCTTGCTAAATGATTGAAGTGCCAACTGGACTACGGCTGAGATGTGTTTCTGACTCTTGGCTGCAGGATGCAAATGTTATAGTTGTTGACATTTTCCTGATTTCCGTATTGTCGTGATATTTAGAACAGGATTGAAAAGACCATCGGAATTGGCTGTGCTCTCAGTTCAAGAGTTCATCTTGTGGAAGTACCTAGAACTAGAGGACATCAGTTTAGAACAAGGAGTTGGCAATTCAGAGGTCACGGAGATATACAGATGGGAACAAGCCCTCTGATCCACCGAGTCTGTGCATCTCACACCAATCTCGTTTTAGTCTCCCCACATTCCCATCATCTTTTTCCCCGATTGCCAGGACTGGTGATTCAATCATGAAGGAAGTTCATCTACGACTCTACATAGAAACATAGAAACATACCTCCTTAAAGGATCGAGGAGATTTGGTGTATTGCCGAATAATCTATCAAAGTTCTACAGGTGTTGGGTAGAGAGTGTACAGAATGGTTCCATCACGGCCTGGTTCAGTGACTCGAATGTCCAGGAATGAAGAAGTCTATGTTATTGCATTAATGGGCTTCTTCTTCTTCTTCTTGCGTGTGAGGCAGCAGGAGTTATGTAACGGCCTCCAGGCGCTGTAGCCAGTGCAATGTGCTGTTGTCGAGGGCCGTGAGGTCTACCCCTCCACCAGGGGGACGGTGGACAGCGCAGTCGAACATGCCGTGCTGTGCTGTTTGCTGGTCTGCTCCACACACGCAGGCTGCTGACGGACGCAACCCCCAACGATGCATGTTGGCGTTGAACCGGCCGACCCCTGTGCGGAGCCGGTTCAGGGCGACCCACTCTTTGCGGGGCGTGTCCGAGCCGGGTGGGGCTGTGGTGTTCGGTGCGACAGTGAATTGAGGAGGTGGCGATGTCTGTTCCCCCAGCTGGTTCTCCATGCTCCTAGTGTGTTGAAACCGGAGCCGCAGAGTGTCGCTGCATGACGGGAGAAAGGGTGACGAGACGACAGGCGTTGAGGTCCCAGTTGCTGTGAATCCTGGGCGAGGTGGTGCAAAGGATGTTTGGCGTCCGATGGAGCAACATGGGGCTCATGTTGTCGACCTATCCGTGGTGAGCCCTGTCAACTGACCTCAGTCAGGGGAACAACAAACAGAGACAGCAGAAGCAGAAGCATTAATGGCTTGATAAAGCTGCAGCAAATGACAAGGTAATTGTTCTGCTGAGTTACTCCAGCATTTTGTGAATAAATACCTTCGATTTGTACCAGCATCTGCAGTTATTTTCTTATACTACCAGGTAATTGTTCTGCTGTCAGTATATATGACCATTGATTCTTGACTCTTGATTCTTGAGATTCAACCCTGCAGCTACACACAAGGGGCAATTAACTTGCCGACCAACACATTTTTGGGATGTAGAGGGAGGAAACTAGAGTACCGGAGAAAACTCAAGAGATCACAGGTAGGACCTTTAAATTCCACATCAGAGGCCAGGATTGATCCTGGATAGCAGCAATACCTGCTGCCCCTCTCTCTCTAGGGATCGAG
Organism: Rhinoraja longicauda; assembly: GCF_053455715.1. Taxonomy (NCBI): domain Eukaryota; kingdom Metazoa; phylum Chordata; class Chondrichthyes; order Rajiformes; family Arhynchobatidae; genus Rhinoraja; species Rhinoraja longicauda. The sequence goes on from NC_135983.1 coordinate 9,730,417, forward strand.
GCCTTGCACTAAACGTTGTACCCATTATCCTTTATCTGTACATTGTGGACGGCTTGTTTGTAATCATGTATAGTCGTTCGTCTGACTCGATAGCAGGCAAACAAAAGCTTTTCACTGTACCTTGGCACATGTGACAATAACAAACTAAACGAAACTAAACTAAGTTAAACTAAATGAAACTAAACTAAACAAGACTTTCTCTCTGATAATAATAATAATAATAATAATAATAATAATAAGCATTTATTTTATATAGCGCTTTACCAGGTGCTCAAAGTGCTTTACAAAAACAGTCATAACATAAAAACAAACAGACAAACTATCCTGACGGAGAAGCGGCGAACAAACAGCGTCAGCGTCCTCTCACGTCAGGGTCCGGCAGTAAACAACAAAAAGCACAGGACACACAGATACAATTTTAACACAAACAGCCATCACAGTGATTGCTCCAGGCATACCCTCACTGTGATGGAAGGCAAAGAAAAGTCATTATCTCCTCCTCATTCTTCTCCCGTGGCGCCACGAGGCGATCGAGGCTCCCAACTTTTGAAGCCCCCACCGGGCGATGGAAAGTCCCAGGGCTGAGCCGAGCCGAGCAGGCCGATGAAGGTCCTGAGCCCCCACTGGGCGATGGAAAGTGCCGCGGCCAGGCCACGCAGGGCGATGAGGGGCCTGCGAGCGGGTCGATCGTACCTCGCGCTCCAGGGCGGTCGAAGCTGCTACGGCTGGAGCTCCTGAAAGCCGGTCGCCAGCCAGGGACCTGCGAACTCCCGATGTTGCGGTCTGCAGGGCCCACGGCCGAAGCCTCCGAGATGGTAAGTCCAGGCCCTGTGACCGGAGTCTTCAAGGTCGATCCCAGCTGGAGGCCGCCGACTCCACGATGTTAGGCCGTAGCGCGAACGGAGATACGACACGGTAAAGGTCGCATCTCCGTTGAGGAGGAGATTAGAAAAAAAGGTTTCCCCCACCCCCCCCACCACCCCCCCCACATAAACAGAGTTAAAAATAGAACAAAACGTACATTAAACGATGACAATAGACAAAAAACAAAAAAAAAGACAGAGAGACTGCCGGTGAGCCGCAGCTGCAGAACACAGCCACGCCCCTTTTAGCAACTATATCTTATAGAGATGTACGCCCCTGATGATAGACACAAAATGCTGGAGTAACTCCTCAGCAGGTTAGGCAGCATCTCTGGAGAAAAAGAATAGCGGCGTTATGGGTCAGAAGCCTTCCTCAGACTGAAAGTAGAGTTAGGGGGGGGTGGAGGTGAGAAAAGGCCAGAATAAATCAGGGCCGGCAACAGATGACCTCAGCAAGGGTGGAGCTTGAAATGGCCCATTGTGGGCTGGGGAAGAGAGATACAAGGATGCGAACGGTGGACCTGGTCGGACGACTATGGTGGGGAAGAGGGGGTGAGAGAGGGGAGGGGAGGGAATGCAGGGAATGCAAGAGTTACTTGAAATGAGATAAGTCAACGTTCATACCATTGTTCTCTCCGGTGTGTGGCCTCAGTGGAGGTTGCTGAGACCGATGTGGGACCCACGATCTCTTCCACAGATGGGGTGGGTGGAAGGGAAGGGCGGGGAAGAGGTAGTTTATGAGGTAATATAATCCCTCTCGCTGGACTCGAGTTTATCAACAGCTGCCTGAATGGTCCCCTTACACTTTGAGCAGTACTGGGCTTGGGGTTTTCCAGACTCTGGGAGATGTTGCACATCTTTAAGGAGACTTTGCGAGTCGCAGGTAGATAAGGTGGTCAAAAAGGCTTTTGGCACTTTGGACTTCTTCAGTCAGAGTATTGAGAATTGAAGTTGGGCGGTCATGTTGCAGTTGTATAAGACATTTTTGAGACCGCATTTAGAATGTTGTGTTCAGTTCTGGGCACCATGTTATAGGAAAGATATTGTCAAGCGTGAAAGGGTTCAGAAAAGGTTTACGAGGATGTTGCCAGGACTAGAGGGTGTGGACTACAGGGAGAGGTTGAGCAGGCTGGGTCTCTATTCCATGGAGCGCAAGAGGATGAGGGGAGATCTTATAGAGATGTACAGAATCATGAGAGGAATAGATCGGGTAGATGCACAGTCTCTTGCCCAGAGTAGGGGAATCGAGGACGAGAGGACATAGGTTCAAGATGTAGGGGAAAAGATTTAATAGGAATCCGAGGGGTAACTTTTTCACACAAAGGGTGGTGGGTGTATGGAACAAGCTGCCAGAGGAGGTAGTTGAGGCTGGGACTATCCCATCGTTTAAGAAACAGTTGGACAGGTACATGGATAGGACGGGGTTTGGAGGGATATGGACTAAGAGCAGGCAAGTGGGACTAGTGTAGCTGGGACATTGTTAGCCGGTGTGGGCAAGTTGGGTCGAAGGGCCTGTTTCCACACTGAATCACTCTATCATATCATATCATATCATATATATACAGCCGGAAACAGGCCTTTTCGGCCCACCAAGTCCGTGCCGCCCAGCGATCCCCGTACATTAACACTATCCTACACCCACTAGGGACAATTAAAAAAAAATTTTTTTTTACATTTACCCAGCCAATTAACCTACATACCTGTACATCTTTGGAGACTCTTTGACTTTGAGCACATCCTCGGATCTTTACCCTCAACAACTTCTCTTTGGACTCCTCTGGAGTTCAAGAGAAATTCTGGAAATTCAGAGGATTGATTCCAAGCAGTAATAGTGGAGTGGTTTTCTCACATTCCTCTTCCTCTTTAGAAAATATAGTACACCAAGAGACCCGGGTCCCGGGTTCGATCCTGACTACGGGTGCTGTACTGTACGGAGTTTGTACGTTCTCCCCGTGACCTGCGTGGGGTTTCTCCGAGATCTTCGGTTTCCTCCCACGCTCCAAAGACGTACAGATTTGTAGGTTACTTGGCTTGGTATAAATGTAAAATTGTTCCCAGCGTGTGTAGGATACTGTTAGTGCGCGGGGATTGCCAGTCAGTGTGGACTCGGTGGGCCAAAGGGCCTGTTTCTGCGCTGTATCTCTAAATTAAACTAAGCCACTAATAATAATAATAGCAAAGAAATCCACCCTCGGGTGCAATAGTTTATTCAACAGAACTTGCAGTTGCAGTGATTCCATCTGTATCTATAAACTCCACAGTTTATGACGTTATTTCTCGATGAGAGCCTCTTTAACCCCACAGGTCTTGGTGTTTTCATTGAAGCACCAAATCCGAATTGCCGCCCTTCAAAAAATGGACGATAAATATGCCCCATTTAGTTCCCTTTTATCCATGAGAAACAACGATAAACTTTACAGGAACCAGGTCTGTGGGGAATGGAAGTCAACAAGATGGAAGGACTTTGGGATGTAAACTGAGATTTTGACAAACGCCTTTCATTTTCTCTGGCATTTCGTGCAGTTTCTCTTTCTTTTGACGTTGTTGTTTGATTAAACTAAGTTGCACAGCTGACAGTACTGAGGGCTTTTGTTTAATTTGGAGGTATTGTGCTTTTAATTACAATTGTGTGCCTTGGCACGGTTTTAAATAAAAATTGCAAAATAACCTGCAAACCTCCCAGAAAAGAAACACATCTGTGAGGCATTTTCCACCTAACTGGACTATTAGATTCACAGATAATAATGCAAGTAAACTCCCTTATATGGCAGCTATTGAGACTTGACATTCATCTGGCGATCATACATGTGGTTCAGTAGACCATTGATGATGAATGTTTATAATTCTAAGAATAATGGATTCTTCAGTCAGGTTCAGCGTTGGGAAAGGTCAAATTGTAAAAAATGCAGACTCCATTTTACGATTCAACTGCAGGCGTTCCTTGAGTGGCCAAGTTGGTGTTGTCACAGGTTCATGTCGCTGAACATGTGCATGAGTAGGGAGTTGTGGAAGCTTGCATCTTAGATGCGGGCCATTCAGCCCATCGGGTGTGCCCTGGCGGAGTGGCGGACTGAGGAATGGAGGAGTTGAGTTGAACAGACTGCGTCAGCACAAAGCCAGGGTGCAGCATCTTGCGATAGTGTCCAGATCCTTTAGCTGACCCTACTGCCCAAAGCTCCCAATGTGAAGTCAGGCAGAAAATGTCCCACCGCATTTGGTCAGTCTGTGTTTGGAATATTGCCTGTGGTTCTGGTCTCCCCGTTACAGGAAAGATAGGGGAGGCTTTGGAGAGGGTACAGAATCTTATCAAGAACTAGACCAAGTGGACCCGCTGGGCCTAAACCTCTCCTGCATTGGTGCAGCACCCTCACCTCCCCACCTCCCCTCTCCCCACCCTCCCCCTCCCTCCTCCCCATCCCTCTCTCCCCCTCCCCCTCCCCCTCCCCCTCCCCTCCCCTTCCCCTCCCCTCCCCCCTTCCCCCCCACTGCATCCTCCTCAATCCCCCTTATCCTCCCTCCTCCCCCTCCCTTCCTCCCCCTCTCCCTCTACCCCCTGCCTCCCTCCCTCCCCCTCCCTCCCTAGGAGATAGATTTAAACTTTAAAATGTGAATAACTTAAAAAATATAACACCAATTTTCAATGAAACTTCTTCCATTAGCACCAAAGGGATAACGGTGAGTAAGGTGGGCCTAAAATTGTCACGCTATCGTGTACCGTTTTGGCTGTAGTTCAGGAACAAACAAACAAACAAACAAGAGTTTTAGTATATAGATGCTGCTGGATTAGTGGAGACGTTTGATAAACTTGGCTTGTTTTTCTAGAACGCTGGAGGTTAAATGGGGACTTGATAGAAGTGTATAAAATTACGAGAGGTAGATATACAATAGACAGTCGGAATCTTTATCCCAGCGTGGAAATGTCAAAGACTAGAAGGCATGGCTTTAAAGTGGGAGGGGTAAAATTTAAAGGAAATGTGCAGGGAGAATTTTTTTACATAGAGGATGGTGGGTGCCTGGAACACGCTGCCAGGGTTGGTGGTAGACGAAGATATGATAGTGGTCTTTAAGTGGCCTTTAGATAGGCATGCGGTCATGCAGAAAATAGAGGGATATGGATCGGCACAGACATTGTGGGCCGTAGGGCCTGTTCCTGTGCTGTACTGTCCCATTGAGTTTGGTTTGATTGCATTAACGTACAGTATTATTTGACTTGATTGGACAGCAGCACTTTTCACTAAACCTAAGCCTATGTTCAACGTTCAAAGCCTATTTGCTCAATAGAGAAATTTATTCTCTAACTACACAAACAATCATAGGCAAATACCGGTAATTAAGGCAGGTACTATAAGACAATTGGTACATGGAGAAAAATCCGGAGTCGGAGTCCCTAAGGCGGTTCGTCGTTGTCTACAACCTCCTGCGATGGCGCTGGTGCCAAGCTGTAACGGCTCAGCTGTTCCTTTGGATCGATCAGTGACGTGGAGAGGGGGGGACGTGCTGCACGGGCAACAGCCTGTCCTTCGTATGACATCGCCCAGGCTCGTATCCGACCCACACATCGACGCCGCTCTGGCCGAGGTTTGGAGCAGGCAGCCAACAACCAGGATGCATCACCCATGGTCAGCCATGACCGAGGGGGGCCTGAGAGTTACATGGATAGAAAGGACTCAGAGGGATATGGGTCAAACGCAAGCAAATGGCACTAGCTCAGATGGGACATCATGGTTGTCATGGATAAGTTGTGCTGAAGGGTCTGTTTCCATGCTGTGTGACTCTACGATGAACCTGATGGGATCTGCATCACCTCTTGCACTACCACGGACTTGTTTTCTAATTGTGTTTGGCGCTAATGTCTTGGTTTTTAATGCTATGCCGTACTGAGGAAATTCTGCATGTCTCTAATGACACTTAGATGCACCTTAGAAGGCATACTGCTGGGTTGCTTAGTAGCTTGGTGCCCTAGACTGCCAGAAATGGCAGAGTCAAGATAGTCAAGAGTGTTTTATTGTCGCATGTCCCAGATAGAGCAATGAAATTCTTACTTGCAGCAGCATAACAGAATATGTGAACATAGTACACTGTAAACAATATAATAAATGAGAGAGAGAGAGAGAGAGAGAGAGAGAGAGAGAGAGAGAGAGAGAGAGAGAGAGAGAGAGAGAGAGAGAGAGAGAGAGAGAGAGAGAGAGAGAGAGAGAGCGAGAGAAAAACAAGTTCAGTGTGTGTGTATATACGCACATACACACACATACACACATATACACACATTATATAGTGTAAGAAAATAACTGCAGATGCTGGTACAAATCGAAGGTATTTATTCACAAAATGCTGGAGTAACTCAGCAGGTCAGGCAGCATCTCAGGGGAGAAGGGATGGGTGACCTTTCTGGTCGAGACCCTTCTTCAGACTGAAGAAGGGTGTCGACCCGAAACGTCACCCATTCCTTCTCTCCTGAAATGCTGCCTGACCTGCTGAGTTACTCCAGCATTTTGTGAATAAATACACACATATATATATATATGTAGCTGTAAACGCCCATCTACACTTCATGTTGCCCCAGAAAAGCTACAAGATCATCAAAGATCTATTCCACGCTGGTCATTCCTTCTTCTCCCTGTTACTGTCAGGCAGAAACAAATGCTTGAAACCGCGCACCACCAGTCACAGGAACAGCCTCACCCTTCTGTTATCAGGGTTGTGAATGGTCCTCCCATGAGCTAGGGTGAGGTCCAATTCACCTCTGCCCCATAGGTAGACACAAAATGCTGGAGTAACTCAGCGGGTCAGGCAGCATATCTGGAGAGAGGGAATGGGTGACGTTTCGGGTCAAGACCCTTCTTCAGTCCGAACAAGGGTTTTGACTGGTTAGCACGCAACAATAGCTTTTCACTGTACATTGTGACAATAAACTAAACAAAACTGAACCGAACTAATAGTTCAACATAAGCTAGGGTATAGTCCCGATCTTCCAACCTACCTTTATTGTGGATGCTGAGCGTTTTCTCTGTAGCTGTAATACTATAATGCTATAATACTATATCCTTCTCTCTGGTATTTTTCTCTTTGCAGCACCTGTTGTACTTGGGTATGGCTTGATTGTACTCATATACGGTATGATCTGATTGCATGGTATGGTCTGATTTTTACGCTCAAACAAAAGCTTTTCACTGTAAACAAAAGTTTTCACTGAGGTATGAAAACGCACACCTCCAGATTCAGGGACAGTTTCTTCTCAGCTGTTCTCATGCATCTGAACTATCCTACCACAACTACAGAGCGGTCCTGAGCTGCCATTTACCTCATTGGAGACCCTTAAACTATCTTTAATCGGACTTTATCTTGCACTAAATGTTATTCCCTTTACCATGTATCTGTACACTGTGGATGGCTCGACTGTAATCATGTATTGTCTTTCTGCTGACTTGTTAGCACGCAGCAAAAGCTTTTCACTGTACCTCCTCGGTAAACGTGCCAATAAAACTAAACACATTTATACTGTATTTGGATTCCGAAAGATGCATTGATTGTAATCAGAATCCTAAAGTGTAGGCATCCTGATATGCATTTGTGTACAAACTCAACTTCCCTTCCGTTGACTCCATTTATACCTCATGCTGCCTCGGCCAGGCCAGCAGCATAACCAAGGACTTTGCCTGCAGCTGCAATCCACTTTTGGCCACACTGATAAGGACGCATAAGGCGCTATAGAAATGCAAGGCTTGCTGTCGTCCGTAGGAAGAATTCTGAATGTTGCACAGTTTACGTTTCTTCAAAGGAGTCCTCGTTACTCCAGCAGAATAATCCGCACAATGCCCCACCACCTTCCCACAGCCTAGTTCAGGAATTTTGGAATCATAATTCAGCAATGAACCCAAGTTTCCATGCACAAAAATAACACACATGTAATCCAGCGGCATAATCCAATGATTGAAGATAAATCTTGAGTCGTATGGGCACAGATGTTCCGCCTTTGACGCGTTTACAACGAGCAAGCATTTAGCTGGGGACAAAACAAAAAAGGAATGCATATTTTGTTTCAGGTTATTGGCCTTCGGACCCGGAATTTTGTCTTCCAATCTTGTCCGTATTTTCTCAACAACCCCCAGTTTGTGAGGTGCGTTGCACACGCAAAGATAAAGATAGAATTATTTTTTTTAAGAGCTACAACATGGAAACAGGCACATTGCCCACAAAGCCCACAGTGACCATTGCAGGAAAATAACTGCAGATGCTGGTACAAATCGAAGGTATCTCAAAATGCTGGAGTAACTCAGCGGGTCAGGCAGCATCGCAGGAGAGAAGGAATGGGTGACGTTTCGGGTCGAGACCCTTCTTCAGACTTTCGACCACTGATTATCCATCCACAATCGCTCTATGTTATCCTACTTTCTACACACTAGCAGTGTGTCATAGTGTCATACAGCATGGAAACTGGCCCTTTGACCCAACTTGCCCATGCCGAACAACGGACCTCATCTACACTCCTCATCTACACTCCTCATCTACACTCCTCATCTACACTCCTCATCTACACTCCTCATCTACACTCCTCATCTACACTCCTCATCTACACTCCTCATCTACACTCCTCCCTTCTGCCTGCTTTTGACCCATATGCTTCCAAACCTATTCTATCCATGTGCCCGTCCAAATGTTTTTTAAATGTTGTGATACACTCCCACCCGCACCCTCCGCTCTGCTGCTGCTAACCTCCTATCCCCCCCCATCCGGACCAAACTCAGATCCTGGGGCGACAGGGCTTTCTCCATCGCTGCTCCCAACCTCTGGAACTCACTACCTCAAACCATCAGCGACTCCTCCTCACTCACCACATTCGAAACATCACTGAAGACTCACCTGTTCAACACTGCCTTCAACCACTGACCGTCGCTTCACCTTATTCTTCCTTTTCTGTTCGTTTATTTATTTATTTTTCTGTTTTATTTACTCTGTAAAGCGTCTTTGAGTTTCCAGAAAAGCGCTATACAAATGTAATGTATTATTATTATTATCATTATTATAATATCAGTCTCAACTACCTCCTCTGGCAGCTCATTCCATATACCTATCATTCCTTGTGTAAAAATAGTTGCCCCTCAGGTTCCTGTTCAATTTTTCCGCCCTCACTTGAACCTATGTCCTCTGGTTCATGATTTGCTACTCTGGGTAAAAGACTGTGCATTTACCCTATGTATTCCTCTCGTGACCGTGTACACCTCTATATGATTGCCCCTCAACATCCTGTGCTCCAAGGAATAAAGCACTAGCCTGCTCAACCTCTCCCTACAACTGAGTTCCTGTGGTCCTGGCAACATCCTTGCAAATCTTCTCTGCACTCGGGGTCATTTTACCGAGGCCAATTAACCGACAAACCCGCACGTCTTTGGGATCTTGGAGGAAACTGGAGTCCCTAGAGGAAACCCATGCGGTCAAGGGAGAACATGCAAACACACAGCACCCGAGGGCAGGATTGAACCTGGATCCCTGGCGTTCTGAGGCAGCAGCTCTACCACTGTGTCGCCTGTGTGTTTGCAGGACTAAGCACGAAATAAACATAGACAGGAAGAATTCATAAATAACGCTTTTCTTTAGCACATTTCAGATTTTAGATTTAGGTTTAGATTTAGAGATACAGCGTGGAAACAGGCCCTTCGGCCCACCGGGTCCGCGCCGCCCAGCGATCCCCGCACATTAACTCTATCCTACACACACTGGGGACAATTTTTACATTTGCACAGCCAATTGACCTACATGCCTATACGTCTTTGGAGTGTGGGAGGAAACCGAAGATCTCGGAGAAAACCCACGCGGGTCACGGGGAGAACGTACAAACTCCGTACAGATGGCGCCCATAGTCAGGATCGAACCTGAGTCTCCGGCGCTGCATTCGCTGTAAAGGCAGCAACTCTACCGCTGCGCCACCGTGCCGTTTCCTTGTCAGTTAGCTCTTCCTTACATGAACTGCTGCCACTAACGTTGAATCGGTGAATCAAGGAAGATCAAACATTGAACGCTGGTCTGTTTGCAATAACAGTGAATTACCCAGCCAATTGGCAAGGAATGTAATAATGTTAAATTTTTCAATATTAATATTGCAAAGCAGAGCCTGTTTTTAAATGGAAAGAAATGATTCTGTCAGACCTCGATGGAAACTGTCAGAATCACGTTGCTATATGATTAAACTCACTTTGAATTCAAACGCATTCTGTGATGGAATCATTAAAGGGAAGTAAAGGGAGGAGAGATGTATCTGTTCCTGAGTTGAATCATTCACTGATAACACTGGCATTTAATGTCTGTCCTTAAAAGCCCTTGTACTGAGGCATTAACCATATTGGTGAATTGCAATTTCTCCTCCCACGTGGGGTCCCAAACTGGGTGGGGTCGGCAAATGTCCAAGTCTTGTCGACTTTAGACTTTAGAGACACAGCGCGGAAACAGGCCCTTCGGCCCAGCGAGTCCGCATCTTCCAGCGATCACCCCGTACTCTCTAGCGCCATCCTACGCACCAATGACATCCTACGCACCAGGGACAATTTACAATTTTACCGAAGCCAATTAACATACAAACCTGTCCGTCTTTGGAGTGCGGGAGGAAACCGGAGCATCCGGCGAAAACCCACGCGGTCACGGGGAGAACGTACAAACTCCGTCCAGACAGCAACCGTAGTCAGGATCGAGCCCGGGTCTTCTGCGCTGTAAGGCAGCAACTCCACCGCTGTGCCACCGTGCCGCCCCGCATCCCAAGTCAATAGCTCGTCGAATGTGGCAACATACGTCGCTAAGAGTGGTAAGGAAGGTGTATGGTAAGCTTGCCTTCATTAGTCGGGGCATTGAGTGTAAGAATCAGGAAGCAGATTTGTTGCAGATTCATTCCTTGTTTGGATAACATACTGAACATTCCCAATTAACCTTTGCTCCAGATTTTCACCGGAGACTTTATTTTGAGCTCATTGGAACATTGGCCATTGCTGCTGGTTAAGTTTAGACAAGATATTGAACGAGATAAATCAATATATCAGATTAAAATACAAAATCACGAGGGAAATAGACAGAGTCTATATATAGGCACAATCTTTTTTCCAGAGTAGGGGAATGAAGAACTAAATAAGGTGAGAGGGTAAAGATTTAATAGGAACTTAAGGGGCAACTTTCTCACACAGTTGGTGGTTGGTAGATGGTAAGAGCAACCAGAAGAGGCGGTTGAGGTCAGTAATATCACAACACTTAAAAGACATTTAGATAGATATATGGATAGGAAAGGAAAACCTCATATTTCGCCTGGGCAGTTTGCAGCCCAGTGGTATGAACATCGACTTCTCCAACTTTAGATAGTTCCTCTGTCCCTCCCGTCCCCCCCTCCTTCCCAGATCTCCCTCTATCTTCCTGTCTCCACCTATATCCTTCCTTTGTCCCGCCCCCCTGACATCAGTCTGAAGAAGGGTCTCGACCCGAAACGTCACCCATTCCTTCTCTCCCGAGATGTTGCCTGACCTGCTGAGTTACTCCAGCATTTTGTGAATAAAAACCTTCGATTTGTACCAGCATCTGCAGTTATCTTCTTATACATATGGATACGAAAGGTGTAAAGGAATAGGGACCAAACGCAGGTAAATGAGACCAGCTTGGGGCATCTTGGTTGGCATGGGCAAGTTGGGCTGTGAGGCCTGTTTCTGTACTGTACGATTCCAAAAAGGGGAATAATTGAATGGAATTACATTTGAAACAAAATAAATCTAATCTGCTGCATTTTCCACCAGGTCAGTGGTCTCACTGCCGGTTTAAAACAGTTTGAGACCGTTGTTATATATTATTTTAATTGTTGACACCAAAACGTCGAAGGTTTATGATGGCCCGAAGCCCCCAGCCGCGAGTGACAAACCTTTGGCAGCACTCAGGCATTTCTTCGTCATTCTATTTATACCTTGCTGAATGGGATTTTAAAAGCGCCGCAAATATTAGGTGTCGAGTCCTTGACGTCATCCAACGCACACGAGAGGACTGGGACAGTACAGGCAACGTTGCCTGCCTCTTTGCTGAATTTACTTTCATTTTTGGTTCAGAGATTCAGTGTTGAAACAGGCCCTTCGGCCTACCGAGTCCGCGCCGACCAGCGATGGCCCGCACGCACACTAGTTCTATCCTTCACACGGGCGACAATTTACAGAATCCAATTAACCTACAAATCTGCGCGTCTTTGGAGTGTGGGAGGAAGCCAGAGCACGCGGTCACGGGGGAGAGCGTGCAAACTCCGCACAGACGTGCCCCCGTAGTCAGGATGGAAGCCGGGTCTCTGGCGCTGTAAGGCAGCAACTCTACCGCTGCGCCCGCCGACATTGGAATTGGAAACGCTCCTCTGGCTTTCAAAGGCACCTCCAGCAGTCAAAGGAATCCCTTCACCACTGAGCTGGCCGGGGGAAGGCTTGTGCAGTCGCACGCCATGTTACAAATCAAACTACGAATTGAACAAAGGAACCAGAGCTGAGGGCCTCTCTCCCTGGAGCAGTAACTCAGCGAGTTTCCCCCCCTCACTGCTTTCCGTCATCAAATGAGAGAGAGAGGGAGAGAGAGAAATACAATTTATTGCATCCAACCCAAAAGCTGGAAGAAGTAATAAAAGGAGCAACTTTTCATTCCACCCTCCAGGGTCTCGCCTGCTTTTTTTCTTTGCCCAATATTAAAATGCATCTGTTGACATTTTCAGCCCAGTTCGAAAAGGCAGTGGATCAGCTGAAAGCAATTTGCTTGGAAATCGCAGCTGCCAGGCGGATAAGATTTTCCTTCATTCGTTTACTTTGAAATGCTTTTATAAATGCCAAAATACACAAGGCAATGAAATTGCTGACACATGTGCTCCAAACTACCACAGCCCTGCATTCTTTCATGTCCTTGTATGCTAAAATCACAGTTGTTTATTTAAAGTACCCAGAACACTTTAGTGCCATTAAGATACATGTTTTATAGTAAATCAAACTCCAATCACATTATAAACCCCCCTAAATGTTTCATATTAATTATTTTTTGTTTGTTGCCTGCTTTTCTTATTTGGGAGATATTTATAGAAAATATTAACGGCCTTTCTATTTAGCTCGTAACCAAGATCTTATCAATACTAAAAACATTAATATCAAAGCTATTTTATTAAGTGTTTCATGTGTGGAAACTTTATCAGTAGGTCGGTTAAATAATATACATCTCTGGAAAAGTGACCAGGTATTTAATTAACTTCTTAACTCCAGCGCTAATTGAAATTTCTTGTCACATTCTGGGAACAGGCTCAGAACACAAATTTAAGTCTTTTGATCCTTTGTTTCAGAACACAATGATTTTGTTAAGATATTTCAATACGTGCTTGTTCATGGACTCTTTCTCTGCCTTGTGCTGAAGGGCTTCATGTTTCAGCAACAAAAAAAATCTGGAATTTGTGCAATGAGCTGGAGAACTTTTCAAACATCAAGCCAGGAGTCCGCTCTGTGTAAATGATCTGAAGATCAATCTTTGACTTTCAAGATTATTATTATTTTTTTGTTAAAGTGCACAGTTACATCATGATCATTAGTTAATTGGAGATTTTGCCTCAACGTATATATATGGGAACGTTCACTGACTTCGTTACTCGTCAGTGATTTTCTTTAAGAGGCCCAGAATTCCTGGATTATTCCTCATAGTCATAGAGTCATACAGCTGGAAACAGGCCCTTCAGCCCAACTTGCTCACACCGACCGACATGCCCCATCTACACTAGTCCCACCTGCCTGTGTTTGGCCCACATCCCTCTAAACCTGTCCTATTCATGGACCTGTCTAATTGTTGATTTCTCTTGTGTAGGAAGGAACTGCAGATGCTGGTTTAAACTGAAGATAGACACAAAAAGCTGGAGTAACTCAGCAGGACAGGCAGCATCTCTGGAGAGAAGGAATAAGTGAATAAAACCCTTCTTCAGACTTATGTTTCTTATCCTGTGGATGGCTTCCTGGTTGCCTGGGATTTTCCTCAGGGGACGATGTTTCATTGCGTTCAGTGGGGTCTGAGCAGAAGCATAGACTCTCTGGGATTGGTCTTACCGAGTTACAGGTAAGGTGGACAGTGAGGTGCTCTTCAAGTTCGATCCTTCTGCCATCGTCCATTTACAAATAGCACCACGGTCATTCAAGAGAGAGTTAGATAGAGCTCTTAAGGATAGAGGAGTCAGGGGGTATGGGGAGAAGGCAGGAACGGGATACTGATTGAGAATGATCAGCCATGATCACGTTGAATGGTGGTGCTGGCTCGAAGGGCCAAATGGCCTACTCCTGCACCTATTGTCTATTGTCTATTGTTATTGATCTGGGCTATAGCATAAGCACCACCCAAACTTGCCCCCTCCTCCCAACAGGTTGGTCAAGGCAGCAGGTGAGTGGGAATGCCATCACCCACTAGACACAAAATGCTGGAGTAACTCAGCTGGACAGGCAGCATCTCTGAAGAGAAAGAATGCGCGACGTTTTGGGTCGACACCCTTCTTCAGACCTTCAGAGTCGCTGCCACAGCCACGTATTCAACCCTTCCTTCCTACACCTTCCTTCGCTGGCTGCTTCTTCATGGTGGCTTGGTCTAAATCCTGGCACTCCCTCCCCAACAGCAGCCTCATCAGGTCGAAAGTGATTCGAGAAGGTGCCTCGTACACGGTGAATGGTAGGACTCTGGAGAGAGTAGAGCAGAGGGATCTAGGACTGCAGGTACACTCCTTGAAGGTGGCTTCAAGTAGATAGGGTGGTCAAGAGGCCTTTGGCCCATTGGCCTTCATCGGTCAGAGTATTGAGTATAGAAATTGGGAGGTCATGTATGCAAGATGTTGATGAGGCAGTTATATAAGATGTTGATGAGGCCACTTTTAGAGTATTGTGGTCAGTTTTGGTCACAATGTTATAGGAACTATGTTGTCAAGCTGGAAAGGGTGCAGAAAAGATTGCCAGGACTCAAGTGGTTGAGCTATAGCAAGAGGATGAGCAGCCTAGGATTGTATTCCTTGGAGCGCAGGAGGATGAGGTGTACAATATCATGAGAGGATTAGATCGGGTAAATGCACAGAGTCTTGAGACTGTGCTTAGATTTGGGCAATCGAGAACCAGAGGACATAGGTGTAAGGTGGGGGAGGGGGGGGGGGGATGTGAGATTTAATAGGGCCCTGAGGGGTAACTCTTCCACACAAAGGGTGGTGGGTGTATGGTATGAGCTGCCGGAGGAGACAGTTGAGCCAGGTACTATTGCAAGATTTAAGAAACATTTAGACAGGTACATGGATAGGACAGGTTTAGAGGGAAATGGGCCAAATGCAGGCAGGCGGGACTAGTGTAGATGGGGCATGTTGGTTGTTGTGGGCAGATTGGGCTGAAGGGCCTGTTTCCACGCTGTACGGCTCTTTGACATAACTACCCAAGCACAATTAAAGATAAACAATAAGTGCTTGCCTTATCAGTAACACCAACATCCCAAAGGACGAATAAATAATGAATGTTCTGAGTTCCATTATAGCAAACAGAATTCCATGTAGTTATGTATTGGAACAGCACAAATAGTCAACAAAACACAAAATGCTGGACTACCTCAGCGGGTCATGCACCATATCTGGAGGGCATGGATAGGTGACTTTTCAGGTCGGAACCCTTCTTCTGTCTGATTGTAGCTGTGGGGGGGGGGGGGGGGGGGCTAGAAAAAAGAGGTGGGGGTGGGACAAAGCCTGGCAAACAACAGGTGAAGATAGACACAAAATGCTGGAATAACTCAGCGGGTCAAGCAGTATCTATGGAGAGAAAAGGAATAGGTGACGTTTCACCATTCTTCAAACTGCTCTGAAGAAGTCCCCAGTCTCGACAAAATCATGAGAGGCATAGATAGGGTAGAGAGATAGAACCTTTCTGCTCGGCTGGGAATGTCAAATACTACAGGGAAAAGCTTTATGAACAAATGGGGAAAGTTTAAAGGAGATCTGCAGGGATGGTTTTGCTTGCACAGAGTGTGGTGGGTGCCAGGAGATGTGGTGGAGGCAGATACAATTCAGGTGCACTCCAATATATCCCTCCTTCCAGCATTACATTTCCCTCACCTGTATCCACCCATCACTTGCCAGGCTTTGCCCCGCCCCCACCCACCTCTCTTTTCCTGCTTTCTCCCTCCTACTCCAATCATTTTGAAGAACGGTCCAGATTTTACACATTAGGCTTTAGAGATACAGTGTGGAAACAGGCCCTTTGGCCCACTGAATCTACACCGACCTGCATTAGCACTATCCTATACACTAAGGACAATTTTACAAATTTTACCAAAGCCAATTAACCTAAAAACCTGTGCATCTTTGGAGTATATGAGGAAACCGGAGCGCCCGGAGAAACCCCACTCAGTCACAGGGAGAACATACAAACTCCATACAGACAGCATCCGTAGTCAGGATCGAACCCGGGTCTCTGGCGCTGTAAGGCAGCAACTCTACCGCTGCACAACTGTGTCGCCCATACATATGGAACGCTAATAATTGCCTGGTGATTTAACATTGGTTTAAATCTAATTCACTTGCTTTCAATCATTATTCTGACCCTCAGATGTAAGTGTATTCAAGTTTCCTGAGATTTCCTTCTACACTATGTATAATTGTGGAATGTAAGAGGCTTTTAGATGGGCACGTGGATATGCAGGGAATGGAGGGATATGGATCATGTGCAGGCAGATAAGATTTTGTCTTGGCATCATGCTCAGCACAGATATTGTTTAGTTTAGTTTATTGCCGAGGTACAGTGAAAAGCTTTTGTTGCGTGCTAACCAGGCAGCGGAAAGACAATGCATAATTACAATTGACCCGTCCACAGTGTACAGATACATGATAAAAGGAATAACATTTAATGCAAGATAGAGTCCAGTAAAGCTCGATTCCAAATAGTCCGAGGGTCTCCAATGAGATGGATAATAGTTCAGGACTGCTTTCGAGTTGCTGGTAGGATGGTTCAGTTGCACGATAACAGCTGGGAAGAAACTGTCCTTGAATCTAGAGGTGTATGTTTTCACACTTCTGTACCCGATGGGAGATGGGAGAAGGGGGAGAGGCCGGGATGCGGCTCGTCTTTGATTATGCTAGTGGTCAGCGTGAAGGATAAATTGAGTCAATGGAAGGGAATGGAATGGAAGGTTTGTGTGATGGTCTGGGCAGTGTCCACTATTCCCTTGAGCTGAAGGGCCTGTTCATGTGTTGCACTGTTCTATGTTTCATGTGTCACTTGGCCTGGCCTGTTGGTTCTGTACCTGCAGTTTTCCTGATGAAATTCAGAACTCTTGTCTATACCAGTGGTGGAGACATTAAACAGCCGGCTTATAATCACTTTCCAGGTTCAAATCTATCTATCTATCTCTATATATTTTTTGGGTTTGACCTGAATATATCATGTGTATATTTATTCGTAACAGCGATTGCGGCAAAACGGTCAACCGTGACGCGACGGTTTTCGCACCGCCTTAATCGCCAACCTCCCGAACGATCGGCCGTGATATTTTCATTTACTTTGGTCGCGTATTTTTTAAGTTACAGAGGTTTTAAAGCGCTGCCCCCCCCCCCCCTTTTCAGGGGGGCGCTGCGGTGCAGATTCAGTCTTCAGCTTGTGACGGCTACATTGTTTCGAAAAGTTTCCAAGTAGTCTTTTTTGTTATTGCAAGTCAAGTCAAGTCAACCCACGTTGACCAAAGTGCTGCACATCTGATTAGGCAGTTATAGTGGTCACTTGACAGACACAGATCAGGAGGACGGGCCCAACGGGCACACTTGGAGAGTAAGAGTGGGGCTGGGGGAGGAGAGAATGGGGGGTGTGGGGTCGGGCCCAACGGGCCCGCTTTGAACGGGCACACTTGTTCTTGTGAATATATATATATATTTTTTTGGGGTTTGACCTGAATATATCGTGTGTATATTTATTCGTAACAGCGATTGCGGCAAAACGGTCAACCGTGACGCGACGGCTTTCGCACCGCCTTAATCGCCAACCTCCCGAACGATCGGCCGTGATATTTTCATTTACTTTGGTCGCGTATTTTTTAAGTTACAGAGGTTTTAAAGCGCTGCCCCCCCCCCCCCCTTTTCAGGGGGGCGCTGCGGTGCAGATTCAGTCTTCATCTTGTGACGGCTACATTGTTTCGAAAAGTTTCCAAGTTGTCTTTTTTGTTATTGCAAGTCAAGTCAAGTCAAGTCAAGTCAGTTTTATTTGTATAGCACATTTAAAAACAACCCACGTTGACCAAAGTGCTGCACATCTGATTAGGAAGGAAAAAAAAAAGACAGTTATAGTGGTCACTTGACAGACACAGATCAGGAGGACGGGCCCAACGGGCACACTTGAAGAGTAAGAGTGGGGCTGGGGGAGGAGAGAATGGGGGGTGTGGGGTCGGGCCCAACGGGCCCGCTTTGAACGGGCACACTTGTTCTAGTAAGTTTATAAAATGCTTGAAGCACAGCCTGATAACACATGATATCACTGGGTTTCTGAAGTCACTGCTTCAGACACTCAGTGCCCAGTGCTTTTAATTAGTTTCTTTCTATTCAAGGTTTGGTTTTGATTTTATTACTGGCTCTTGTACCTTGAATATTGTAATCTATTTTGAGGAAGGGTCTTCAACCTGAAATGTCAACTGTGTGCGCCTTTTCCCCCCCTTACCACAGATGCTGCCTGACCTGCTGAATGTTTCCAGCATTTTTCTGTTTTCGGGGTGGGGACGGGACAAAGCCTGGTGAGTGATAGGTGGACAGACAGACACAAAAGGCTGGAGTAACTCAGCGGGACAGGCCGGTCGACCCGAATCGTAACCCTTTCATTCGCTCCAGAGATGCTGCCTGTCCCGCTGAGTTACTCCAGCTTTTTGTGTCTGTCTTCGGTTTAAATCAGCATCTGCAGTTCCTTCTTACACAAGTGACAGGTGGAAACAGGTGAGAGGTGTTT
This sequence comes from Rhinoraja longicauda, assembly GCF_053455715.1. NCBI lineage: Eukaryota > Metazoa > Chordata > Chondrichthyes > Rajiformes > Arhynchobatidae > Rhinoraja > Rhinoraja longicauda. The sequence goes on from NC_135983.1 coordinate 9,749,237, forward strand.
GATTAGCAGGCGGGTGGAGTTTGTACACAGCTTTAATGAGCAAAATAAATGTCTTGTTCTAAAGGATAGTGGAGAGTTGAGACAATTTAAATCTTCTCTTCAAATAAGAGTATCAAAGTTTGGGGGGGGTCATGTAGCTGTTTGGGGGGGGGTCATGTAGTTGTTTGCGTCAGAACCCTTCTTCAGTCTGAGGAGTGGTTGGGGGTGGGGGGGGATGGAGGGGAGAAAGGTGCATAAGAGAGGTGGGATTGGGACAAATCCTGGCAGGTAGATACCGAGGTGAGGGAGGTTTACTTGGCAGGTGGGTGGTTCTCATGACGAAGGCTGGAGGTGAAAATGAGACAAAAGGGTTTCAGAGAAGGAGGGGAGGAGTGAAATGTAGAGCAAGAGGGAGAGATGTGAGGGAAAGGGGACGCAATAGACAATAGACAATAGGTGCAGGAGGAGGCCATTCGGCCCTTCGAGCCAGCACCACCATTCAATGTGATCATGGCTGATCATTCTCAATCAGTACCCCGTTCCTGCCTCCTCCCCATACCCCCTGACTCCGCTATCCTTAAGAGCTCTTTCCAGCTCTCTCTTGAATGCATTCAGAGAATTGGCCTCCACTGCCTTCTGAGGCAGAGAATTCCACAGATTCACAACTCTCTGACTGAAAAAGTTTTTCCTCATCTCCGTCCTAAATGTTCTTAAACTGTGGCCCCTTGTTCTGGACTCCCCCAACATTGGGAACATGTTTCCTGCCTCTAACGTGTCCAACCCCTTAATCATCTTATACGTTTCGATAAGATCTCCTCTCATCCTTCTAAATTCCAGTGTATACAAGCCTAGTCGCTCCAGTCTTTCAACATATGACAGACCCGCCATTCCGGGAATTAACCAAGTGAACCTACGCTGCACGCCCTCAATAGCAAGAATATCCTTCCTCAAATTTGGAGACCAAAACTGCACACAGTACTCCAGGTGCGGTCTCACGGAGACGGAGTGGAGGGGATGATGGCCGGTATAGTGGGAGAAATGTGACTGCACGGCTTGGGGTGGCTGTGGAAAGAGGGAAGGGTATTACTTTAAATTGTGAATTCAACAGTATGAACAATGAATTCTCCAATTTTTACGTAATTTTACGTATTACATAAGATGGAACCAGTCTTACTGTCTCCAACTACATTTTTATCTCTGTTGGCTTTGTTGTTATCTTCACCCAGCTAACAATAATCTATTCTCCATGTTCCTTGACCTGCATTCCCTTTGCCCTGTTTTCACACCTTACAATTCCTTATCGATACACTTCCTTATCTATGTACCTCCCCCTCCCCTGACATCAGTCTGAAGAAGGGTCTCGACCCGAAACGTCACCCATTCCTTCTCTCCAGAGATGCTGCCTGTCCCGCTGAGTTACTCCAGCGTTTTGTGTCTTTCTTCTGTTGAGACGGTAGGTTATGACGGAGAGACTGTCGATGGGTGAAGTTCCCGGCTCTCCCACCATTCCACCCACATCCTGGTCAACTTTACCAAACGTGATACCACCATATTTTATTTCATTAATGACTGTAAGGTAAATTCTAAAGAAACATTGAATCAGAAATTCAATGTTCGTCAAAAAACAGTGTTCGGTTCCTGATTGGATTGTAATTTGACCCTCTCTGAGATTTATTTGTATTCTTTGCACTCCCCGCCATTGAAAGGCTCTATTTAGAAGCAGGCTGCATGTCTACGATGGCTTGTTGACCAGTTGCACTGACCCGGAGCAAGTGTTTCCCCTCAGCGGAGGGTGCTCGAGAGACAAACTAATTGGGACCAGTCTGACTGAGAACACCAACAAAACCAGATGTGGAAAGGCAGAGGGATGAAGTTCCACCAAGCGGGGGTGGGGGAGGGGAGGGGGGGTTGGTGTAGGTGAGCTCTGTGTACAGTGGTGCAACGGTAGAGTTGCTGCCTCACAGCGCCAGAGACCCGGGTTCGATCCCAGACCTCGGGAGCTATCTGTGCGTTCTTCCTTTGACCGCATGGGTTTCCTCCAGGCGCTCAGGTTTCCTCCCACATCCCAAAGAGGTGCAGGGTTGTAGATTAACTGGCTTATGTAAATTGCCCCTAGTATGTAAGATGCAAACCTAGTGTGTGTGGGGGATCAATGGTAAGCATAGACTCGATGGGCCGAAAGGCCTGTTTCCACGCTATACATACACAGATACTCTAGTGTAAGAAAATAACTGCAGATGCCGGTACAAATCGAAGGTATTTATTCACAAAATGCTGGAGTAACTCAGCAGGTCAGGCCGCATCTCAGGAGAGAAGGAATGGGTGACGTTTCGGGTCGAGGCCCTTCTTCAGACTGATACTCTATGTATCTGTATATGTATACTGTAAGTATGTTTCTATCTCCGGTGTAAACTAGCATCTGCAGTTCTTTCCGAAACAGTATATGTATATGTATATGTATGTGTACATGTATGTGTACGTGTGCCTGTACGTCGTGGCTAGTTTAGTTTAGTTTAGTTTAGTTTAGTTTAGTTTAGTTTAGTTTAGTTTAGTTTAGTTTAGTTTAGTTTAGTTTAGTTTAGTTTAGTTTAGTTTAGTTTAGGGATACAGTGTAGAAACAGACTCTTCAGCTGACTAAGTCTGCAATGACCAGCAATCACACTGTACTGGTTCTAGCTGCAGTTGTACAGGGCATTGGTGAGACCACACCTGGAGTATTGCGTACAGTTTTGGTCTCCTAATCTGAGGAAAGTCATTCTTGCCATAGAGGGAGTACAGAGAAGGTTCACCAGATTGATTCCTGGGATGGCGGGACTTTCATATGAAGAAAGGCTGGATAGACTCGGCTTGTACTCGCTGGAGTTTAGAAGACTGAGGGGGGATCTTATAGAAACTTACAAAATTCTTAAGGGGTTGGACAGGCTAGATGCAGGAAGATTGTTCCCGATGTTGGGGAAGTCCAGAACAAGGGGTCACAGTTTAAGGATAAGGGGGAAGTCTTTTAGGACCGAGGTGAGAAAGTTTTTTTTCACACAGAGTGGTGAATCTGTGGAATTCTCTGCCACAGAAGGTAGTTGAGGCCAGTTCATTGTCTATATTTAAGAGGGAGTTAGATGTGGCCCTTGTGGCTAAAGGGATCAGGGGGTATGGAGAGAAGGCAGGTACAGGATACTGAGTTGGATGATCAGCCATGATCATATTGAATGGCGGTGCAGGCTTGAAGGGCCAAATGGCCTACTCCTGCACCTATTTTCTATGTTTCTATCCTACCTTCTAGTGACAATTTACAGAAGCCAATTAACCTACAAATCCGCACGTCTTTGGAATGTGGGGGGGGACCAGAGCACCCGGAGAAAACTCACGTGGTCACAGGGAGAACATGCAAACTCCGTACAGACAGCACCCGTAGTCAGGGTTGCACCCGGGCAACAACTCTACTGCGCCACACTTAATGAATACATGAATTATAATACCCAGTCTCATTATTGTTTAAAAATTTGGTTTTCTTCCTGGATTCCCCTCTCCTCCCCACCATCAAAATGGTGTCTGTGGATATATAGGGTTTTGACTGATTGAAAGTTGCAGCATGGAAACAGGACCTTCAGCCCATTGAGAACCATGCCACGATCGGCACGGTAGCGCAGCGGTAGAGTTGCTGCTTTACAGCGAATGCAGCGCCGGAGACTCAGGTTCGATCCTGACTACGGGTACTGCACTGTAAGGAGTTTGTACGTTCTCCCCGTGACCTGCGTGGGTTTTCTCCGAGATCTTCGGTTTCCTCCCACACTCCAAAGACGTACAGGTATGTAGGTTAATTGGCTGGGTAAATGTAAAAATTGTCCCTAGTGGGTGTAGGATAGTGTTAATGTACGGGGATCACTGGGCGGCACGGACTTGGTGGGCCGAAAAGGCCTGTTTCCGGCTGTATATATATGATATGATATGATGATATGATCGATCATCTGGTTACAAATAAAAACACAAAGTGCTGGATTAACCCAGCGGGTCAGGCAACATCTCTGGAGAACATGGACAGGTGATGTTTCGAATCAGGACCCTTCTTCAGACTGATTGAAGTGGGGGGAGTGGGGGGGGGGGGGGGGGGGAGGAACAAAACTGGGGGCAGGCCAAAGTCTGGCAAGTGATAGGTGGATACAGGCGAGGGGCAGATGGTTGAACAGAGGGCGGAGATGGGAAGAAGACAGAAGGCGAATAGATACGGAGATAAGAGGCGCAAAAGGGAAGGGATATATGTGGAAGAGCACGGGGGAGTAGGAAAAGGTAGTCGTTGGTTAGTTACTTAAACTTGGAGAAGGGAAGAGATTGAACTTTTTTTCACCTTCCATCACAGTGAGGAATGTGGAGGAGTCGCTGTGGTGGACGTTTATGTTAAAATGTATTTTATGTGTTCTGTTGCTTTTTATTGATATGACTGTATGGCAAATGAAAGTCCTCATATGTTGCAAACATATAGTTGGCAAATAAAGTATGATTATGATTATGATTATGATCCTCAGTGCACAGCTACAGGGTAAAGGGGATAATGTTTAGTGCAAGATAAAGTCACTCTAATTCTACGTTATTTCACTTTCTCATCCACTCCCTGGGAGCGTGGAACACTTTTACAGTGGACAACGAGCCTACAAACTCGCACTACTCTGGGATGCGGGAGGAAACTGGTGCACCTGAAGGAAACCCACGTTGTCACAGGGAGAATGTGCACAAGGACAGCGCCTGAGGTCAGGATCGAACTGGGGTCTCTGGCACTGTGAGGGAGCAGCTCCACACGCTGTGCCAAGGGATTGGAATCACTCAGTGTTGGATCCCAGGCTTGTGTTCATTCATGCTCAGCCTCAGTCAAAGAACCTCAAGATGGTACCAGGTCCCCCCTGCGACTGGCAATGGATAGAGGGTGAAGATGTCCACATCACCCCGTTGGCAGGCAGTGCCCGTTTACTCTTCATCCACATGCCACAGTTGCCAATGCCCGACTGCTGCCATAAACGGCTGGCAGCTGGAATCTATTTGCTGCAATTCACAACAAAAAAAAACTATCAGAAGGAAAAGCCAGGGTGAGCAATTTGGTCGGGACAAGGAAAGCTAATTGCAAGGAAATGCTGGATTACCTGCGAGCTTGCAAGATGAACTGGAGCCCTCAAAGCATTGAAGGCATGAGGCTGACGACTGCAGTGGGAGGGGAAGCCGCCTCTTTCATTGACAATTTCATTCAGTCTGAAGAAGGGTCTCGACCCGCAACGTCACCCATTCCTTCTCTCCAGAGATGCTGCCTGTCCCGCTGAGTTACTCCAGCATTTTGTGTCTTATCTTTCATTGACTTGCTTGGTTGTTGGTTCAGTGGGTTTCTCTGCCCAGGAGGGGATTTGGGTGATATTGGTCCACACTCACTGCAGTCAAGAAGAATCTCGGGGGGTAGTTGAGAGAAGGATGGCGAGAGGAAGGTTTCCCGGGTCTGTAGTGTCCAATTGTTCAATGGTTCTTTTATTGTCACGTGTACCAAAGGTACAGTGAAATGCATTATATTTGTACAGAGATCAGTGCGATTATTGCCATACGTAAAGACAATCCCGGATGAAGTACCCCATGCATAGAAACAGCTCACTGACTGTACAGGCGATAGTCTCCAGGTTTTGGCGGCATTTTACACCATCCAAGCTGCAGTTGGCTATAAAGGCCCTTTGCAGCTGTCGTTCATTCAATTCACAGAATGATTCTGAAGAAAGGTCTCGACCCGAAACATCACCCATTCCTTCTATCCAGAAATGCTCTCTGACCCACTGAGTTACTCCAGCATTTTGTGTCTATCTTTGGTTCGCCAGCAAGCTGTCCTCCTTTCAGGAGTGTACAAGACTATATGTGATTACACTCAAGCCACCCAGCACTTTGTGTCTTTTTTTTGTGAAAACCAGCATCTGCAATTACTTGGTCTACTCTTAAAATCCCCAGGGGCTGTTATGTGATTTTTGGGTTTACCTGATCAGTTCATTCTGATGGTGATGTTGGGGATAGTTATTGGTTAACCTACAATAGGGGTGGTGGGATTGGCAATGGTTATTGAGTAACCTGTAGTAGCGATGTTGGGGTTAGAGGTAGTTATTGGTTCACCTGTAGTAGTGGTGTTGAGGTTAGGGTAGTTATTGGTTAACTTGTAGTAATTGATGTTGTTGGGGTAGTTATTGGTTAACCTGTAGAAGTGATGTTGGAGTAGGGGTAGTTATTGGTTAACCTGTAGTAATTGATGTTGTTGGGGTAGTTATTGGTTAACCTGTAGAAGTGATGTTGGAGTAGGGGTAGTTATTGGTTAACCTGTGGAAGGACTGATACGGATGTTATAAATCTGAAATAAAAACAGCAGCTGCAGCAAATACTCAGCAGGTCGGGCAGCCCATATGGAGGGAAAAAGAATCAGCATCAGAATCAGATGAAAGGTATTTGAAACATTGACTGCACTGCTCCCTCCATAGATGCGGTCTGACCTGATGAGTGTTTCCTACATTGATTTCATGCCTCTGACCTCTGGTGCTGTCATTTAACCACCATATCCAATGTTAACGTCACTAGATCACATCACTGTACAAAGGAGAAAAACACACCAGGGGGTTCTGCCGCTCGAAACTGGGGTTGAAAACACAGATCACTCAACATGCACAAATCTGTCAGCCCATCATTTGTACTTCGCTTTGAAGCTTTGGCAATGGTTCAAACTCAACGACAGATTTCCTGGAAGAATGGTTTCAGTGGTGCAGCTGGTAGAGCTGCCGCCTCACTGCGCCAGAGACCCAGGAATGATCCTGACCTCCGGTGCTGTCTATGTGGAGTTTGCACGTTCTCCCTGTGACCACGTGTTTTTCTCCGGGTGCTCGGATTTCCACCCACATCCCTAGGACCTGCGGGTTTGTTGGTTATTTGGTCTCTGAAAATTCCCCCCAATGTGAGATGGGAAAGTGGGATAACATTGAACTAGGGTCAATGGGTGATCGATGGTGGGTGTGGACTCGGTGGGCCGAAGGGCCTGTTCCCAAACTGTATCTTTCAATTTAACTCAAAAATAACTTTTGGTGACAACTTTTTGCACCCGGGATCCTTGTTTCAGGAAAGTTAGATGGTTGCCTGTGTCCATCACACTTCTGATGTTGGAAGGATTCTGATTTAGTTTAGTTTAGGTTAGAGATATAGCGTCCACACCGATAGTTACCAGGCGATAGGTGATAGTCACCCGCGTGTCCACACCGACCAGTGATCTCCCTCACATCAACACTACCCTACACACACTCGGGTCAATTTTACATTTATACCAAGCCAATTAACCTATTAACTCCAAAGACGTACAGGTATGTAGGTTAATTGGCTGGGTAAATGTAAAATTAAAAAAATTGTCCCTAGTGGGTGTAGGATAGTGTTAATGTACGGGGATCGCTGGGCGGCACGGACTTGGTGGGCCGAAAAGGCCTGTTTCCGGCTGTATAGATATGATATGATATATGATATATGATATGATAAACCTGTACGTCGTTGAAGTGTGGGCGGAAACCAAAGATCTCGGAGAAAACCCACGCAGGTCATGGGGAGAACATACAAACTCCGTACAGACAAGCACCTGTAGTCAGGATCAAACCCAGGTCTCTGGCGCTGTAAGGCAGCAACTCTACCGCAACGGCACCGTGCTGCCCACTGCTAGAATGAGTTGCCTGGTTAGCACGCTTGTCACTGTATTTCTGTACACGTGACAATAATAACCGAAACTAAAAAAGGGGATGGGGTGGGTTATGACTGGTGTGGACTCGATGGGCTGAAGAGCCTGTTTCTGAGCCCTGTGACTGTATGACAGTCAGACATTGTTGTACTCTAGATGCAGGAACCTGCAGGTGCTGGTTTACTAAAAAAAAGACAGAAAGTGCTGGAGTAAATCAGCAGGCCAGGGGGCATCGTGGAGAACGTGGATGGGCGATGTTTTGGGTCGGGACCCTGCTTCAGACTGTTGCACTTTATGCTGGTCTACCTGCAATGTGAAGACTGCACGGAGGTTTCCTTTGGAAGCAATTGACCACAATTGTCCTTCAAATGTTGGCGATTACAGAACTTGTTACAAACATTTGCTGTGCTTTATTGGTTACTTATTGCCAAATTTGTCAGATCGATTATTCCCACATGCTCTGGTAAATACCCTTTGCAAACAAGCGAGCGGAAATGTATTTTTAAATGCACCGATTTCAGCAACTATTTCAGCATGTACAGTTGGCAGAATAGAAGTGATTCATTGTGAAAAGCCCCAAACATCGGTTCTTGGCGCCCTGCTGTAAATGGGCTGCTTGAGGAGCAGTGAGACACTTGCTGGGCTAATGTAGTTTGGTTATCGTAGCCAAAGCAATTAAACAATGCTAGCTACAATGTTCTGGCTGCATAAACACAGAGCTGCAGTTCTGGCACAGGAACCCATTCATGTACATAACCCCAGGCAATATCTTATCTCTCAGATCTCCAAAGCAGCTAATAATTTTACGATATTATTCAGTGAAGGCTTGACCCGTGCAAACAGATCTGAATGATAAAGGTTCTGAATGTAGTGGAGGGTATAAATCACACCTTCATGTTTCCACCGCTCACATGTGGAACCAATTGGGATTCGAAAATAGCTGCCGTACCAGCTTATCTGAGACGGCATATGTGGAATCTACAGAACGACGAGGCCATTCAGCCCATTTGCATCTTTGCCTGCTCTGTGGCGGGTCGCTGCTATTCTCCTGCTATTCCTCGTGATCTCGTGACTTTAATCCAGAATGTGGCAAGTCTCAGCGTGCTGTTCCATAAGAGGATCTATTGCACTCATGTACGGGATTATACATCTAGCAAGCAGAACAAGCACTTCACTACCCCTCTGTACGGGTGACAATAAATAAACCATTGGACTGTCAACTCTTTCTCCGAAGACCTAAGAAGGGCCTCGACCTGAAACGTCACCCATTCCTTCTCTCCAGAGATGCTGCCGGTCCCGCTGAGTTACTCCAGCATTTTGAGTCTAACTTCGGTTTAAACCAGCATCTCCAGTTCCCTCCTACACAACTCTTTCTCTGGTTCTCTTTAGAAAGTTGCTATTGCACATTTCAGGCACTCATCAGTCAAGTCGAACTGATCGACCAGATTCAGAAACAGCTTCTTCCCCACTGTCTTCAGACTACTGAACGGTCCTCCCATAAGCTAGGGGCTAGTCCCAATCTCCCACCCTACCTTATTGCAGACCTTGCTCTTTTTTTATCTGCGCTTACTCCGTAACTGCTAAAACACTATATCCTGCACTCTGCTATTTTCCACTTTGCACTACCGGTTGTACTTATAGACAATAGACAATAGACAATAGGTGCAGGAGGAGGCCATTCGGCCCTTCGAGCCAGCACCGCCATTCAATGTGATCATGGCTGATCATTCTCAATCAGTACCCCGTTCCTGCCTTCTCCCCATACCCCCTGACTCCGCTATCCTTAAGAGCTCTATCCAGCTCTCTCTTGAATGCATTCAGAGAATTGGCCTCCACTGCCTTCTGAGGCAGAGAATTCCACAGATTCACAACTCTCTGACTGAAAACGTTTTTCCTCATCTCAGTTCTAAATGGCCTACCCCTTATTCTTAAACTGTGGCCCCTTGTACTTGTCTGCTGCTTGATTGTAGTCATGTGTAGTGTGAGTTCACTGGATATCACGCACTGTTTTTCAATGCATCTCGGTACACGCAACAATAATAAACCATATTATCGTATGCCCAAGTGTGGTGAGGTACACGTACAATGAAAAATCTTGCTTCCGTTAGCATCACAGGCACATAAACTCAACCAAACACCCATGAATTAAACAAATAACATTTGTAAAAGAAAGATGAGAAACAAAACACAAATCATTGGTGCAAAACATACAGTAATTAAAGAAATAAAACAAGCCACAGTGCGAGAGGTGGACCGAAGTGTTCCATGTGACGAGAGAGGATGAAGGCTGTGCAGATCAGTTGAAGAACCTGATTGTTGTAGGAAAGTAGCTTTAGACGTTAGAGACACAGTGTGGAAACAGGTCCTTAGGCCCAGCAAATCCACGCCGACCAACGATCAGCCTGGACACTGGCACTATCCTACACACTGGAGACAATTCACAGATGCCAATTAACCTACAAACCTGCACGTCTTTGGAGTGTGGGAGGAAACCGGAGCACCCGGAGAAAATCCATGCGGTCACGGGGAGAACGTACAAACTCCGTACAGAAAGCACCCGTAGTCAGGATGGAACCTGGGTCTCTGATGCTGTAAGGCAGCAACTCCACCACTCCACCACTGTGCCGCCCAAAGCTTTATAGACAATAGACAATAGGTGCAGGAGGAGGCCATTTGGCCCTTCGAGCCAGCACCACCATTCAATTTGATCGTGGCTGATCATTCTCAATCAGTACCCTGTTCCTGCCCTCTCCCTATGCCCCCTAGATCACCTGAATCTGGTGACGTGGGGTTTTAGGGTTCTGCACCTCCTGCCTGATGGTAACAGTGAGAAGAGGGTCTAATAATTTCCTGCACAACACCGTGATTCTTGCCTTCACTTTGTGCCCTCTAGTCAACTGTTCTCCATATTAGCTCCATTTAAATCGTTTGTGATTTTGAATACCTTCATCAATAACCTTCTAAACCTCAAAGAAATACAGAAAATGTTGGAAGCACTCAGCAGGTCAGGCAGCATCTGTGTAGAACGATAAACAGAAATATTATTTCATATCTAAGATCTTTCATTGGATCTGACAATCATTGGAGATGAAGTGAGCTTTAAGTTGCAGAGAAGGGGGAGAGAACAAAAGACTGCAAAAGATTTTCTTAGTTTAATTTAGTCTGGAGGTGCAGCATTGAAACAGGCCCTTCGGCCCACTGAGTCTATGCTGACCATCGATCTCCTGTTAACACTAATTCTATATTATCCACCTTTTGCACACACTCCCTACACTCTAGGAGCAATTTTGCAGAGGGCTAATTAACCTAATGTACAAGCCCGCTTTTCTTTGGCACATGGGGGGAAACCGGAGCACTCGGAGAAAACCCACATGGTCACAGGGAGAACATGCAAACTCCACACAGATAGCACCCGAGGTCAGGATCAAACCTGGATCTCTGGCTCTACCAGCTGCACCACTGACACAAATCATGTGACAGACATCAAACACTAACGACATGTGCCTCTCTGTGGATGCTGCTGCCTTGCTAAGTATTTCCAGACCTGGCTTAATCTTCAGGTTTCCAGCGTCTGTAATATTTTTCATTTGGATGAATGGTTACAATTTGTGCTTAGTTCAAGTTCAAGTTTATTGCATGAGTACAATGAGGTAGAGGTACAATGAAAGACTTGCTTGTAGCAGCATTACAGGCATATAGAATCAGAAAAACACACAAAAACAAATTAAACATTTAAAAATTACAATAAAAAGCAAGACGTTATTACAAAAATATAAATTAAAAACAGAAACAAGTCCATAGTAATGCAAGAATGTGGGGATAGTCAAATGTGATTGATATGAATAGGTAGTTGATGGCTGGTGTGGACTGAAGGGCCTGTTTTCTTACCAAGAAACATGACATTAGTGCAAAACACAATGGAAAAAGAGTACGAGAGGTGGTCGGTGGTGCTCTGTTGCTGAGGTAGAGTCAGGGTTGTGTAAGTTGGTTCAAGATGGTTGTAGGAAAGTATTTGAAGAGGAAACAATATCATTCCTTTCAGTTCTTTCGCCTATTTGGGGCGGCACGGTGGCGCAGCGGTGGAATTGCTGCCTTACAGCACCAGAGACCCGATAGTATAAGAAGATAACTGGAGATGCTGGTACAAATCGAAGGTATTTATTCACAAAATGCTGGAGTAACTCAGCAGGTCAGGCAGCATCTCGGGAGAGAAGGAATGGGTGACGTTTCGGGTCGAGACCCTTCTTCAGACTGAAGAAACGTCACCCATTCCTTCTCTCCCGAGATGCTGCCTGACCTGCTGAGTTACTCCAGCATTTTGTGAATAAATACCAGAGACCCGGGTTTGATCCTGATGATGGCTGCTATCTGTAAGGAGTTTGCACGTTCTCCCCGTGATCACGTGGGTTTTCCCCAGGTTTTTTATGTTTCCTCCCACACTCCAAAGACGTACGGGTTTGTAGGTTAATTGGCTTCGATTAAAAGAGTTGTAATTTATCCCTAGAGTGTAGGGTAGTGCTAGTCTACTTGGATTGCTGGTCGGAGCAGACTAGGTGGGCCGAAGGACCTGTTTTCACACTGTATCTCTGAACTAAACTAAACGAAACTAAATATCCAGTTTCCCTCACAATACAGATTATCTTATAACTAACTGTAATTTATATGAAATCTAGCAAGACTTAGACTTCTCAAGTTAACATTTAAATAGATTTTAAAGGCCTTCCAACTCATAGAGGCTTCAAAGCACAATGAGACGATAAATGGAAGAAGACATTACAATCATTTCCACTTATTTAAGTTTATTTCAACCGGCTTGATCAGTTTGTGACGTTACGCTGAGTTTTAATTCTATTTTTGAAGACCTGACCCTTGTGTTTTCTATTGTGCACCACTTGAAATAGCCAATCATCCATCGTTTAATGTAATTTCAAAGTAACCCTTGTCCAGTAATCATCTTAATTCCCTCCAAAAGACCCTGGGTTTTATGTTCAATTATTTAAACGTTTTCAGATGCGATCTGTACACCAACTGTATACTGTATTGAGCCCACTGTTTGAGGCAAGGCACACCATTTGATTTTTAAAGAAGACTTTTGATAGTGTGCAGAAGAAGGTTCAGGAACAACTAGGAACCATCTACTTGGATCATTTTACCTGTGTCATTTATTGACTACAAAGTGCACAGGTCACTAGACGTTGTGGAGGTCAAGTGGGGTCACATCAGAATGTATGTCTAGGCCCAATCATAAGTTCATAAGGCCATAAGTGGTAGGAGCAGAATTAGGCCTTTCGACCCATTCAATCATGGCTGATCTATCTCTCCCTCTCAACCCCATTCATGATTAAATGGCAGAATAGACTTGATGGGCCGAATGGCCTAATTCTGCTCCTATCAATTATGACCTTATAACTTTATGATCTCTACTTCAGCACCATAAAAGTTGGGACATTACATTGAAGCTTTAGAAAACACTGGTTAGGCTGCACTTGGAGTTGTTGTTGTTTGTCCTTCGTGTTCGAAGATGACCATGACTTCACTTTCAATCTTATTTTTCCGACCGCTGATTGGGATCGCCGCCAGCTGCGGTACGCTGGCCAAGGTTGAAGTCATGACTTGCGCTTGACTTGGATTTAAGTGAGGGGGAGTTGTGGAGATCGTCGGCCTCACTCTCTCATCCCGGCCTAGCGGGTTCCAGCAGCAAGACATAGTCGAGACAGCTGGGGACAGGTCGAGATGCAGTGGATGGTCAGAAGTGTCCCACGTATCTCACTCTGCCCTGTTTGCGCGCCACGACGCTTTGCTGGGATCGTCTTTCTGCCCGTCGAACCTTCTGGTGGTTTCCTCCGCGCAATCCGCCGAACCCAGGCTTCATGTGCGAGGTAGACAAGCCCTAAAGCCGCTGGAACCAGCGACTTGCCGACTGTACTTGTGGCATGCACACAAGGCAGTGGAGACATCGTGGGAGGGGGGGGGGGGGGGGTAGCCCTGCGGCTGATCCCAAGGCTTGGGGGGACGGTCGAGACCGGGGCGGTTCTCTCCGGGCGGCGGTCCGTAGCCCCACGGGCGGGGAGGGGAGCGCCGTCCGCCATTGCTGCCGCTCCTCAGGCCCCGGGTACGGGCCCCAGGCCTCCGGCTCCAGTCTCCCTGGGGCGCCGGCGAGGCTTCTGTCCCGGCCGTGGACGGGGAGACCCGGCCTCCAGTCGCCTCCAACCCAGCCGTGCTGCCCCTGGAGTATTACTATGTACAGTTATGATCAGCACGCTGTAGACGGGATTATGATTCCTTTGGAGAGAATGCAGGGAAGATTCATCAGAATGTTGCGTGGATTGGAGGCCTTTACAATACAATACAATATATCTTTATTGTCATTGTACAGGGGTACAACGAGATTGGGAATGCGCCTCCCATACGATGCAATAATTTAATTAGCTAGTCGGTATTAATTTAAACAACCCAATGAAACAAATGGTAACAGTTTTAAAACAGAATAAAGTGCAAGTAGATCTGTGCCGGTTCACTGTGCGATGTGACCATCCGGCTCAGCAGGACCGGTTCATAGCAGCTATGGCCCTGGGGACGAAGCTGTTCCTGAGTCTGGAGGTGCGGGCGTAGAAGGCCTTGTATTGTCTGCCCGATGGTAGAAGTTCGAACAGACTGTTGCAGCGGTGTGAAGAGTCTTTGTGGATGCTGGTGGCTTTTCTGAGGCATCGTGTGTTGTAGATGCCCTCCAAGGCTGGTAGCTGTGTTCCGATGGTCCTCTGAGAGTGAGCTCCTCTGAGGGAAGAGATTGAATAGATTGAGTTTGTTTTCCCTGGAGCAAAAGAGGCTGAGCGGTGACCCGAGAGAAGCAAATAAAATTAAGAGACTAATAACACTCTTGACTCTTGGAAGTCAGGGTATAGAAAAACAGAAAATGGACAGCACGGTGGCACAGCGGTAGAGCACCTGCCTTACAGCACCAAAGACCCGGGTTCGATCCTAACCACAGGTGCTGTCTGTACAGAGTTTTTATGTTTTTCCTGTGGGTTTTCGCCAGGTGCTTTGGTAAAGTTGTAAAATTGTCCATGATGTGTACAAAGGTGTTCTTTACACACTCAGGGCTATTTAGATTTTTTACTGAATCCAATTAATCTACAAAGACCTGTATGTCTTTGGAGTGTGGGAGGAAACCAAACCACCCAGAGAAAACCCATGTGGTCACGTGGAGAACGTACAAACTCTGTGCAGACGGCACCTGTAGCCAGGATTGATCCCGGATCTCTGGTGCTGTAAGGTAACAACACTACCACTGCACCACTTTTCTGCCCTAAAGGAGGGTGTGGTTGAGAGTGAGATGGAAAGCTTAACAGTGCTGGGAGATCTGGACAGCCTGAAGAAGTGTCTTGACCCAAAACATCACCCATTCCTTCCCTCCAGAGATGCTGCCTGGTCTGTTGTGTTACTCCTGCATTTTGTGTCTATCCAGTGAAAACCAGCATCTGCAGTTCCTTCCTAGACACTGGTAGGTTGGACACAGAACTGGCAGTGGCATAGAAACATAGAAACATAGAAAATAGGTGCAGGAGTAGGCCATTCGGCCCTTCGAGCCTGCACCGCCATTCAATATGATCATGGCTGATCATCCAACTCAGTATCCCGTACCTGCCTTCTCTCCATACCCCCTGATCCCTTTAGCCACAGGGGCCACATCTAACTCCCTCTTAAATATAGCCAATGAACTGATGTGATCTGTGAGTGGTATCTGAGTTGATACGTTTAAAGGACATAGCAATGGAATGGAAAATTCATGAATGAATGAATGATACTTTATTGTCACACGTCACAATGCTACTCTTTCTTTCGCCTACCCAAGGTATGCAAAGAGTCACCACATAAAGGGCGCCGACAAAGCTACAAGTATCCAACTTTAATCCAAACCATTTTTAACACGTTCAGTTAGTGGTCCCCCTTAGTTCCCATGGTTTCCCCACGCTGGGACCTTTGATTTCCGCGGCGCATCCGACCTCCAGCACCCACCGCCAACCCATCCTCGACCGCCTTCACCCGCCCTCACTCCCGTCCTCGCCCGCCGGTGCCAATGTAACATCTCCACATTTGCGGATGATACAAAGCTGGGTGGCAGTGTGAGGTGTGAGGAGGATGCTATGAGGCTGTAGGGTGACCTGGATAGGTTGGGTGAGTGGGCAGATGCATGGTAGATGTAGTGTAATGTGGATAAATGTGAGGTTATCCACTTTGGTAGATTATTATCTGAATGGTGTCAGATTAGGAAAAGGGGAAGTGCAACGAGACCTGGGTGTGCTTGTACATCAGTCATTGAAAGTAAGCATGCAGGTACAGCAGGCAATGAAGAAAGCAAATAGCATTTTGGCCTTCATTGCGAGAGGATTTGAGTTTAGGAGCAAGGAGGTCCTACTGCAGTTGTACAGGGCCCTGGTGAGACCGCACCTGGAATATTGTGTGCAATTTTGGTCTCCTAATTCGAGGAAGGGCATTATTGCTATTGAGGGCGTGCAGCGTAGGTTCACCAGGTTAATTCCTGGGCTGGCGGCACTGGCATATGATAAAAGAATGTGTCAACTCGGCTTGTATTCACTGGAATTTAGACGGGTGAGAGGGGATCTTGTAGAAACATATAAAATTCTTAAAGGATTGGGCAGGCTGGATGTAGGTAAAAAATGTTCCCGACATTGGGGGAGTCCAGAACCAGGGGTCACAGTTGAAAAATAAGGGGTAGGCCATTTAGAACGGACATGAGGGAAATCTTTTTCACCCAGAGGGTTGTGAATCTGTGGAATTCTCTGCCACAGAAGGCAGTGGAGGCCAATTCTCTGGATGTATTCACAAGAGAGTTAGATGTAGCTCTCAGGACTAAAGGAATCAAGGGATATGGGGAAAAACAGGAACGGGGTACTGATTTTAGATGATCAGCCATGATCATATTGAATGGCAATGCTGGCTCGAAGGGTCGTATGGCCTAATCCTGCACCTATTTTCTATGTTTCTATGTTTCTATCCTTGCCCTCCTCCGCCAACCCCTTATTGGACCTCGAACGCCGGCCCGACCTCCTTGCCAACCCTACTGTGACCGCCAGCACCCTCATTGACTGACGGCTCCGACCCAGAGTCCCGCCAGCGAAATCCGCTGCCCGGCTTCTCCGCGGCCTCCTACAGAGGATATTGAGAGCAGAGGACCTTGGTGCTTATGTCATCAATCCACAGTTTAGTTCTGTTTAATTCAGCGACACAGCATAGAAACATGCCCCTGCGGCCCACCGAGTCCGCGCCGACCAACGATCACGGATACACTAGTTCCATCCCACACACACTGGGGACAGTTTACAGGAGCCAATTAATCTGCAGCCCTGCACGTCTTTGGAATGTGAAAGGAACCCGGAGCACCCGGAGAAAACCCACGTGGTCACGGGGAGAACGTGCAAACTCCATATAGACAGTGGCTGTAGTCACGATCGAACCCAGGCCTCTGGCATCGTTAGGCAGCAACTCTGCCGCTGCGCCACCTTGCCACACAGTTTCTTCAAGGTGACATAGAAACATAGAAACATAGAAACATAGAAAATAGGTGCAGGAGTAGGCCATTCGGCCCTTCGAGCCTGCACCGCCATTCAATATGATCATGGCTGATCATCCAGCTCAGTAACCTGTACCTGCCTTCTCTCCATACCCCCTGATCCCTTTAGCAAAAAGAGCCACATCTAACTCCCTCTTAAATATAGCCAATGAACTGGCCTCAACTACCTTCTGTGGCAGAGAATTCCACAGACTCACCACTCTCTGTGAGAAGAAATGTTTTCTCATCTCGGTCCTAAAAGACTTCCCCCTTATCCTTAAGCTGTGACCCCTGGTTCTGGACTCCCCCAACATCGGGAACAATCTTCCCGCATCTAGCCTCTCCAACCCCTTAAGAATTTTATATGTTTCTATAAGATCCACCCTCAGTCTTCTAAATTCCAGCGAGTACAAGCCTAGTCTATCCAGTCTTTCTTCATATGAAAGACCCGCCATCCCAGGGATTAATCTAGTGAACCTTCTCTGTACTCCCTCTAAGGCAAGAACGTCTTTCCTCAGATTAGGAGACCAAAACTGCATACAATACTCCAGGTGCGGTCTCACCAAGGCCCTGTACAACTGCAGTAGAACCTCCCTGCTCCTAAACTCAAATCCTCTTGCTATGACGGGTGAAAAACTGTGACTTAAAAAAACTTTTTTAAAAAGCAAAGGAATAGCAAAATAATCCTGACTCATCTGGGGCTCAGCATTGGAGGAAAATCGGCGAGGTTTCTCAGCTGGAGGAATCGGAATGATTCAGGGGATGTAATCAGTGAGATGTAATTTAGACAGATTGTCAACCTTCGGTCTTGCCTCCAGAAGTGCACATGAAAATAGAAACCTTTCAACGTGATGTGTGTGTGTGCGTGTGTATATAAATGTATAATCAGCCAAGAGAAGATAAATATGAACACGAGACCCAGAAATGTTCAGACAATTAGCCCAAATATTTCAGTGAGGATCAAAGATGGAAAACAAAGAACACATGACACAAAATATTTGGCGGGAACCTTGCGGACCTTTTTCGCAATGTTTTCAAGCATTTCCTTAATTGAGGAAGGGGATTTAGGAATATGATCCTTGCAATATCGTTAAAGAAGCACAATTTGAAACCATATTTTTCCTCTTTGCTTTTTGTTTGTAGTCATTCCAGCTCTGCCTGACTCTGATGTCCTTCATACAGTTAGTTTAGATACTTCTTAAACAGAAAATGTCCCCAGTGATGGATGAGGCCTGTGTACAAGTGAAGCGGCCTGTACCAGAGGAGGAAGGTTATCTGGCCCAAATCTGGCTTTAGATCTTTATTGTGCCGAGGCACTGGTTGGATTTTCTGGGCTTTGTGTTTCCACAGCATGTTAACCTCTTCCCAGCATTGACGCCTATCATCAGTAAAGCCTATGGTCCAACACTCGGCCCAGACACTGGGGTTACTGCAAATGGGCACAGTGCCTGGGGGCTGAAGGCCCCGTTTCTCTGCTGCTTGACTCTTGTGACAAATTGAACCCGTTGATAAAACTGCAGTAAGAACTGTGAATGGCCCCTATCAAATCTCGAAGAGAGCACGACAACTCAAGGTAAGGTCCCTCATGAAATGCTCTGTCTATGCAGCGCCGGAGACTCAGGTTCGATCCTGACTACGGGCGCTGTCTGTACGGAGTTTGTACGTTCTCCCCGTGATCCGCGTGGGTTTTCTCCGAGATCTTCGGTTTCCTCCCACACTCCAAAGACGTACAGGTATGCAGGTTAATTGGCTGGGCAAATGTTTTTTAAAAATTGTCCCTAGTGTGTGTAGGATAGTGTTAGTGTGCGGGGATCGCTGGGCCGCGCGGACCCGGTGGGCCGAAGGGCCTGTTTCTGCGCTGTATCTCTAAATAAATTTAAAAATAAAAAATAAAATCTCTCCTCTATTTCCCAGCCTAATTTCACCCCGGCCACTCCCTCTTCTCCCCACTCCCATCGGGCAAAAGGCACACAAGTGTGAAAACGCACACCTCCAGATTCAGGGTCAGTTTCTTCCCAGCTGTCATCAGGCAACTGAATCATCCTACCACAACCAGAGAGCAGTGCTGAACTACGATCTACCTCAGTGGTGGCCCTTGGACCGTTTTGATCGGACTTTGCTGGCTTTACCTTGCACTAAACGTTATTCCCTTATCCTGTGTCTATACACTGTAAATGGCTCGATTGTAATCATGTATTGTCTTTCAGCTGACTGGTTAGCACACGGCAAATGCTTTTCACTGTGCCTCAGTGGTACACATGACAATAAACTGGACTGAACTGAACCTTAGTTGCCAAAGTCACTTTAGGAATCGCTCACCTTGAGAAATTGTTTCCTCTCTGCTTTGACCTGTGCATGTGGGTTCTGCTCCACTTCTACAGAATAGTGCCGTCTACTGTCAGTTCTGGACAAGCGACCGTCTGTAACAGCCTTCCTGATAATGCACTCATTCAGAAACCTGTCTAAGTGAGGCCAAAGGGTGCCCAGTCTACACGGGAAGACAAGTGACTAATACAGACTGAATAGAAACTGTGAAAAATGGAAACAATAATAGGCGAAGCAACAAATTGGTGGTTGCATTTAATATTAGGCATTGCGGAATTCCATATTTGCATCCAGTCTGATTTTTACATAATTCAATTATTAACAAAATCCTGCAGATTCGAACAAGCTGTCTCCTGCCTGGGGCCAAGATAGACAAGGATTTTTTTTTTTTAAATTGCTGTGAAATGCTTACAATAATTGTAATTTAATACATATTGCAACAGGAAAGAATGGAAGTGTGCATGATGAAAGAGTGGGGTTTGTTTAATGAAGACAGAGAAGGGTCTGGGTGTGATTACTGATGATTCGCAGTGAATCCAATAAATCTGGCATCAACATTGAGTCATACGGCACGGAAACAGGCCCTTCAGCCGAACTCATCCTTGTTGGCCAAGATGCCCCATCCAAACTAGTGTCATTTAGTTAATCTCCCACTGGACCTTTCTTCTCTATGCACATGTCCAAATGTGTTTACTTTAGACTTCAGAGATACAGCGGGGAAACAGTCCTTTCAGTCCAATGAGTCCGCGCCGACTAGTGATCACCCCGCATCCTAGCACTGTCATACACACTAGGGACAATTTACACCTTTTCCAAAGCCAATTAACCTACAAACCTATACGTCTTTGGAGTGTGGGAGGAAACCAGAGCACCTGGAGAAAACCCGCGTGGTCACAGGGAGAACATGCAAACTCCATACAGACAGCAGCCGTAGTCAGGATCGAATGCAGGTCTCTAGCAGTGTAAGGCAGCAGCTCTACTAGAAGGGTCTCGACCCGAAACGTCACCCATTCCTTCTCTCCTGAGATGCTGCCTGACCTGCTGAGTTACTTCAGCATTTTGTGAATAAATACCTTCAATTTGTACCAGCATCTGCAGTTATTTTCTTATGTAGCTCTACCGCTATGCCACTGTGCCATCCTTAAATTTCCTTTAAACAATGTTATTGTACCTGCCTCAACTAACTACTCTGGCAGCTTGTTCTATATATCCATCCTCCTCTGTGTGGAAAAAGTTGTCCCTCAGGTTCCATTACATCTTTCCCCTCTCACCTTAAACCTATGCTTCTAGTTTTTGATCCCCCTACCCTGGGTAAAAGACTCAGTGCCATCACCCTATTTATTCCCCTCATAATCCTATACACCTCTATAAGATTTGCTCTCCGTCTCCTGTGGTCTAAGGAATAAAATCCTAGCTTTCCCAACTCCCTGTAGCTCGAGCCCTCAAATCCTGGCAAAATCCTCGTGGATCTTCTCTACATTTTTTCCAGATCGAACCTCATCAAATTTGTTGCTGCTTTTTGAAGTCTTGCAACTCATGCCGAACATGTTATTGTAAGCTTGCCTAACACAACCTTGAAAGAGACTGTTTAAGGTTCTCTTTTGGGTGCCTTGCATATAATAAACGCACCAGTGCCTCGGATGGGATTTAGAGAAGCAATTATGAAAAGAATGATTCTAAATTGTCAAGTAGTAGCTGCTGACAAACGGAGGTTGTAGAGAGAGGGGGAGAGAGAGAGAGGGAGAGAGAGAGGGAGAGAGAGAAGGGTTTCAGCAGTTTGAAGTCAAGTCAAGACGACTATTTGTTGCAGTACATGGAGGTTCAGGCACTACAAATGCAGGGCAATTAATCCCAGACAGAACGCAGGGCTTAAAACTAACCAGCTGCAGAGAAGGTATCGAATGTAAAAACATAGGCAGTTTTCTCTCTAGTTACTCTGATAGCCTCGCTATTAGTTCCAGTCCGTCCCCGTCCCCCCCCCTCCACCCGCACCCCCACCCCCGCATCTGTTGGAACTCTGCCACATTGGACGACTGTCCCTTCAAACCACCCTTCACCTTCGTCAATTAATCCAAAGCCAGGGGCAGCACAGTGACGCAGCTGGTAGAGCTGCTCTCTCACAGTGCCAGAGACCAGTGCCAGTGCAGTGCCAGTGTCAGTGCAGTGTCAGTGACCAGTGCCAGAGACCTGTGCCAGTGCAGTGCCAGTGACCAGTGCCAGTGAAATGTCAGAGACCAGTGTCAGTGCAGTGCCAGAGACCAGTGCCAGTGCAGTGCCAGAGACCAGTGCCAGTGCAGTGCCAAAGACCAGTGCCAGTGCAGTGCCAGAGACCAGTGCCAGTGCAGTGCTAGTGCAGGGCCATGCCGGAGACCAGTGCAGTCAGACACCAGTGCAGGGCAGTGCCAGAGACCAGTGCCAGTGCAGTGCCAGAGACCAGTGCATGGCAGTGCCAGAGACCAATGCCAGTGCAGGGCCGTGCCAGAGACCAGTGCCAGAGACCAGTATCAGAGACCAGTGCCAGTGCAGTGCCAGACACCAGTGCAGTGCCAGAGACCAGTATCAGAGACCAGTGCCAGTGCAGTGCTAGAGACCAGTGGAAGTGCAGTGCCAGAGACCAGTATCAGAGACCAGTGCCAGTGCAGTGCCAGAGACCAGTGCCAGTGCAGTGCCAGGGACCAGTGCAGGGCAATGCCAGAGACCAGAACAAGTGCAGTGCCAGAGACCAGTGCCAGTGCAGTGCCAGAGACCAGAACAAGTGCAGTGCCAGAGACCAGTGCAGTGCAGTGCAGTGCCGGTGCAGCGCAGTTTCGATCCTGACCTCGTGTGCTGTCTGTGTGGAGTTTGCACGTTCGCTCTGTCACAACGTAAGGTTCCTCCGGGTGCTCTGGTTTCCTCCCACACCCCAAAGACGTGCGGGTTTGTAGGTTGATTGTGCCTCTGTAAATTGTCCCTAGTGTGTAGGGAGTGGACATACAATGCAGTGAAAGTGCTGGAGGAACCCAACGGGTCAGGCAACATCTCTGGATGTAATGGACAGACGACACTTCAGGTCGAGACATTTATTCACAAAATGCTGGAGTAACTCAGCAGGTCAGGCAGCATCTCGGGAGAGAAGGAATGGGTGACGTTTCGGGTCGAGACCCTTCTTCAGACTGATGTCGGGGGTGGGACAAAGGAAGGATATAGGTGGAGACAGGAAGATAGAGGGAGATCTGGGAAGGAGGAGGGGAAGGGAGGGACAGAGGAGCTATCTGAAGTTGGAGAAGTCAACGTTCATACCACCGGGCCGCAAACTGCCCAGGCGAAATATGAGGTGCTGCTCCTCCAATTTCCGGCGGGCCTCACTATGGCACTGGAGGAGGCCCATGACAGAGAGGTCAGACTGGGAATGGGAGGGGGAGTTGAAGTGCTGGGCCACCGGGAGATCAGTGGCGTTAATGCGGACCGAGCGCAGGTGTTCAGCGAAGCGATCGCCGAGCCTGCGCTTGGTTTCGCCGATATAGATGAGTTGACATCTAGAGCAGCGGATGCAATAGATGAGGTTGGAGGAGGTGCAGGTGAACCTCTGTCTCACCTGGAAAGAATGTTTGGGTCCTTTGATGGAGTTGAGGGGGGAGGTAAAGGGACAGGTGTTGCATCTCGTGCGGTTGCAAGGGAAAGTGCCCGGGGACTGACATCAGTCTGAAGAAGGGTCTCGACCCGACATCAGTCTGAAGAAGGGTCTCGACCCGAAACGTCACCCATTCCTTCTCTCCCGAGATGCTGCCTGACCTGCTGAGTTACTCCAGCATTTTGTGAATAAATCGATTTGTACCAGCATCTGCAGTTATTTTCTTATACTTCAGGTCGAGACTATTCTTCAGAAATTCATCCATTCCAGGTTTAAAAATATCCACGGGCTCCCCCCCCCCACCCCCCACACACCTCACCACCCCCCCCCCCCCCCCACCCCCCCCCCCCCCATCGCCTTTGTGGCAAGGAGTTGCAATTAGTTTATTTTAGTTTAGAGATACATCGCGGAAAGGACAATTTACATTTATACCCAGCCAATTAACCTACAAACCTGTACATCTTTGGAATGTGGGAGGAACCCGAAGATCTTGGAGAAAACACACGCAGGTCACGGGGAGAACGTACAAACACCGTAGTCAGGATGGAACTGACCGAGTCTGACGCTGTGGGCAGCAGCTCTACTGCTACGCCCGTTATTACAATTGCAAAAAATAAAAAATAAATAAAGTGAATAATTGAGAGCCTAAAGTTTTCTGTTGCCGTTCCCTAGAATTCGCCATGTGGGTTCCTAGCCTACCCTGTAGCTCAGGTACTCGAGTCCTGGCAACATCCTCGTAAATCGTCTCTTGCGCCCTTTGCAACAAACATCACGACGTTTGCATAGTCTTTCACATTTGTATATCTATCTTCTCTTTAAATACTCTCCCAATTTTCCAGGCTCGGGGAATTCCAGAGATTCGTCCCCTGTCTGCAACGTAACCCCTGGCTGGAACTTTCTTGTGCAAAGTGGACAGACAGGCTGGCATTCTGATGCTGCAAATTGAGACTTATCTGAAGCGCAATGTGGAATGCACATGACTGGGCTTTTGCAATGAATTCATTTTGAACGTTAATCAGCACCAGGGAATACAGACGATTTCCCTAATCAGCCTTCAGACGCGCTTTGATCAAACATCTGAGAGGCAGAAGAATTAAACCAAGCACCGCGCGATGGCTGTAGAAATGCAACGTGTTGGCTGTCAATGCAGCGTAAATCCAGCTGAATATTGGCAGGCCAGGGGTCGAATGACGTGGAGGAGTTGGCCGTTCTTATATCAGCCTTCAGACGGTCAGGCGTACGAGATAAAGGAGAGAGAGTGTGTAGTTTTATCATTGGTGGTTCAGGACCGGAACCCTGACAAAGAGAACTTTGGGTGGCAGAGAAGGCGAGGAGGGGGGGGGGGGGGGGTTAGTGGAACTAAGGGAACTTTGGGTGGCAGAGAAGGTGAGGAGGGGGGGGGGGGATGAGTGGAACTAAGGGAACTTTGGGTGGCAGAGAAGGTGAGGGGGGGGGGTTAGTGGAACTAAGGGAACTTTGGGTGGCAGAGAAGGTGAGGAGGGGGGGGGTTAGTGGAACTAAGGGAACTTTGGGTGGCAGAGAAGGTGAGGAGGGGGGGGGGGGGGTTAGTGGAACTAAGGGAACTTTGGGTGGCAGAGAAGGTGAGGAGGGGGGGGGGATGAGTGGAACTAAGGGAATAATAATACATGATTAACATCTGCAGGAGGCGCTGCCTAGAAAAGGCAGCTAACATCACCAAAGACACACACCACCCTGGCCACGCTCTCATCTCCTTTACACTTTACTCCTTTCATCTCATAAACTTTACACTTTAGAGATACAGCACGGAAACAGGCCCTTTGGCCCATCCAGTCCGCTCCGACGACTATCCTACACACTAGGGACAGTTTATACTCCATAGAAGTCAATTGATCGACAAACCTGCACGTCTTTGGGATGTGGGAGGAAACAGCCTAAAGAAGGATCAGGAGCCTGAGAGATATGACCTCCAGGTTGAAGAACAGCTTCTTCCTATCACGCATCAAGCGCCCTACACAATCTCAACCACAACCTTTCCTCAGCGCCGATCTACGATGGACTTTGTTTTGGTTGCACAACTTGCTTCGGTTTGAACTATTATGGTCTGGTTAGCTGGCATGAAGAAGGGTCCCGCCCCAGAACGTCTTCAGTCCATTCCCACCACAGATGGGAAGCGCAGTGGGTAGAGCTGCTGTCTCACAGCGCCTGAGACCCGGGTTCCATTCTGACCGACAAGTGCTGTCTGTACCGAGTTTGTACATTCTCCCTGTAACCGCGTGGGCTTCCCCAGGGTGCTCCGGTTCCCCTCCCAGATCCGAAAGACGTGCGGGTTTGGAGATCAAATGCCTTCTGTAAATTGCCCCTGGTGTGCAGGGAGAGGATGAGAAAACGCGATAGGGTAGAACAAGTGGACCCAGTGGGCCGAAGGGCCGTTTGTTTCCCAGCTGTATCTTTCTATCAATCAATCAATCAATCTATCTAAATTATAAAGGGGAGTAAATCATCAGAGAATAATATTTAAAAAAAGAATGCTTATTGCCTTTAAATAAAGCAACAGCTGAAGGAAACAAAGAGATAAATATTTACAAGTGAAGTGTGAATTGGAAGATATCGCTTGGTGTTTTGGGGCTGCTGGTGTATATATCTGGGCCAGCGCTCTGTGAGTCTTTCCGTTGTTTCCTGTCATTGTGAGCACAGTGGCGGTGACCCCTGCCTTTCCTCTGTGTCCCTCAGGGGGCAGCCGGCCACGAGTCTCAGCGGCCGCACCCTGGGCCGGGGGTGAGGCGAGGGAGAGGGAGGGGGGGGGGGGGGGGTGTCAGGCGTATCCGTCAGACACTTCCTCCGCCACAGACCACACCTGCAAAAGCCACGGAGGAAGCCACTTATCTCCACCGCAATCCCTTCCAATCTTGTCACGTTGCTCTGTCGCCAGCGAGCCTTTTTACTTGTCGTACGTCCGTCTGCAGCGAGGATTTTTTTTGATCAAAGCAGCATAATATCCTCACTCGGTTAAAGTTTAGACTGGGTTCAGCGCTGAGAAGCAGACCCATCGAGTCCGCACTGACCAGCACTAGTTCTATCTATCCTACACACTGGGGACAATTTGCAGAAGTCAATTACCCCACAAACCTGTACATCTTTGCAAGGTGGGAGGAAACAAAGGGCTGGATGGCCTATTCAATAGACAATAGACAATAGACAATAGACAATAGACAATAGGTGCAGGAGGAGGCCATTCGGCCCTTCGAGCCAGCACCGCCATTCAATGTGATCATGGCTGATCATTCTCAATCAGTACCCCGTTCCTGCCTTCTCCCCATACCCCCTGACTCCGCTATCCTTAAGAGCTCTATCCAGCTCTCTCTTGAATGCATTCGGAGAATTGGCCTCCACTGCCTTCTGAGGCAGAGAATTCCACAGATTCACAACTCTCTGACTGTAAAAGTTTTTCCTCATCTCAGTTCTAAATGGCCTATCCCTTATTCTTAAACTGTGGCCCCTTGTTCTGGACTCCCCCAACATTGGGAACATGTTTCCTGCCTCTAACGTGTCCAACCCCTTAATAATCTTATACGTTTCGATAAGATCTCCTCGCATCCTTCTAAATTCTAGTGTATACAAGCCTAGTCGCTCCAGTCTTTCAACATATGACAGTCCCGCCATTCCGGGAATTAACCTAGTAAACCTACGCTGCATGCCCTCAATAGCAAGAATATCCTTCCTCAAATTTGGAGACCAAAACTGCACACAGTACTCCAGGTGCGGTCTCACTAGGGCCCTGTACAATTGCAGAAGGACCTCTTTGCTCCTATACTCAACTCCTCTTGTTATGAAGGCCAGCATTCCATTGGCTTTCTTCACTGCCTGCTGTACCTGCATGCTTCCTTTCAGTGACTGATGCACTAGGACACCCAGATCTCGTTGTACGTCCCCTGTTCCTAACTTGATACCATTCAGATAATACTCTGCCTTCCTATTCTTACCACCTGCACCTATTGGTTATTGTCTATTGTGAGAAGAAACTTTTTCACCCAGAGAGTTGTGAATTTGTGGAATTCTCTGTCACAGAATGCAGTCGAGGGCAAATCACTGGATGAATTTAAACGAGAGTTAGATAGAGCTCTAGGGGCTAGCGGAATCAAGGGATATGGGGAGTAGGCAGACACGGGTTACTGATTGTGGATGATCAGCCATGATCACAATGAATGGTGGTGCTGGCTCAAAGGGCCGAATGGGCTCCTCCTGCACCTATTTTCTATGAAACCGGAGCACCCGGGGGGAACCCACGCGGTCACAAGAAGAACGTACAAACTCTGTACAGACAGCAACCGAGGTCAGGATCGAAGCCGGATCTCTGGCGCTGTGAGGCAGCAAGTTTTCCACGGTGTCACCGTGCCGCCCACAGCATGCCATAGTTGCTCCAGCAGTTTTTTTTCTTTTCACTGAGACAGCTGTAATACATGGTCAGAACTGAGCCAGAGACAAGTCAGGCACCTTATGTAGAAAGATAGCCACAAAAAGCTGGAGGAACTCAGTGGGTCAGACAGCATCTGAAGAACAGGGAGAGGTGACGTTTCGGGTCGAGACCCTTCTTCAGACTGCTTCAGGCACCCTGTCGCTCTTTCCCCTACATCCAATGTACATCCTTCTTCAGCAAGCGTTGAAGTGGAAAAGGTTTGTTGCCAGCTCTGGTAGAAAATGTGTAACGTTGCACGAATCCCAAGAATGACCTCAATTCAGACGCATTCTCATGTTTCTGAGCTGTTGTTAAAGGCTTGTACTTTTCCCCTTTACACCAGTCTGTGCACCACACATACCCACCCTTAGGCCCAGACAAACCACCTCACCTTCAAAAGCACACGATAGTTCTCTTTTATTCCATACATTGTTTGTGTAATTGCCCCACAACGTCTGCTGGAGATCAGAGAGTCTCCTCCTCACTACACATTAGTTTCAAAACATTACAGTGGCTTAGACAATCATCAAGTCATTCAGTCATACAGTGATAGAGCATAAGAAAATAACTGCAGATGCTGGTACAAATCGATTTATTCACAAAATGCTGGAGTAACTCAGCAGGTCAGGCAGCATCTCGGGAGAGAAGGAATGGGTGACGTTTCGGGTCGAGACCCTTCTTCAGACTGAAGAAGGGTCTCGACCCGAAACGTCACCCATTCCTTCTCTCCCGAGATGCTGCCTGATCTGCTGAGTTACTCCAGCATTTTGTGAATAAATCAGTGATAGAGCATGGTATACAAGCCCTTCAACCCAACTTGACCATGCTGACCAAGAGTCCCCATCTACACTAGTCCCACCAGCCCGCATTTACACCATCTATATACTAAAACTCTTGTTTGTTTGTTTGTTCCTGAACTACAGCCAAAACGGTTCACGATAGCGCGACAATTTTAGGCCCACCTTACTCACCGTCGTCCCTTTGGTGCTAATGGAAGAAGTTTCATTGAAATCGGTGTTATATTTTTATAGTTATTCACATTTTAAAGTTTAAATCTATCTCCTAGGGAGGGAGGGAGGGTAAGAGGGGTCGAGGGGGATGGAGTAGGGGGGAGGGGAGGGGGAGGGGGGTGGAGGGAGGAGGGAGAGGGGTGGGGGGAGGAGAGGGTGCTGCACCAATGCAGGAGAGGTTTGGGCCCAACGGGTCCACTTGGTCTAGTATCCCTCTAAACCTTTCTTATTCACGTACCTGTCCAGGTAACTTTTAAATATTGTTATGGTTTTAAATATTGTTATAGTTAAATATTTAGTTTAATTAAGTTTTGTTTATTGTCACATATATCAAGGTACAGTGAAAAGTGTTTTTGTTGCATGCTATCCAGTCAGACTATATGTGACTACAATTAAGCCGCCCACAGTGTACAGAAATAGGATAAAGGGAATAGCGTTTAGTGCAAGATAAAGGCCAGTAAACTCCGATTAAATGTGTCGGAAGGAACTGCAGATGTTGAGTTTAAACCGAAGATAGACACAAAAAGCTGGAGTAACTCAGCGGGACAGGCAGCATCTCGGGAGAGAAGGAATGGGTGACGTTTTGGGCCGCCTGTCCCACTGAGTTACTCCAGCTTTTTGTATCTAAGTCCGATTAAATGCTGTGTAGTAAAGCTCATGTAAAATGGTATACATGGCAGTTTGGAATACATTAGAGGATGACTTAACCCCAGTGGGAGTTTGGTGTAAGAATAGAACTCCTTCTGCATGTTGCAACGTAATTATTGTTGGCTAAAGCAGTCAACACTGAGCTGTGTGCTCTCGTGAGACATATCCAATTTTGTTAGCACCTTTGCTCCAGTTAGCTCAGGATACAGTCCTGGGATGCAGTGGAGTGCATTGTGCTCACTATCCACAGCTTGCCTGAGAGTAACTTGACACCGCCTTAGATTCTCACTGTTTTACCAGGTTTTGGTACCATAATCAGCAATGGTGCAAAACCTCACCATGACTCCATTCTACACCCAGTTCCTGGGCTTGCAGGGCAGAAGGAAGCAGTGGTGCAGTGTGATAGACTGGTTTAAAACCTGGTTTAAAATATAGAACGTAGAAAAGTGGCCCTTTGGCCCACAATATCCATGCCGAACATAATGCCAAGATAAACTAATCTTCCCCTCTGCCTGCACATGATCCATGTCCTTCCATTCCTGCATAGCTCTGCGCCTACCTTAAAGTCTCTTAAACACCACAGTTGAATCTGGCTGCCAACATCTCTCCAGGATCACATGCAGTCAGATTCATTTAACTTGGCATCATGTTCGGCGTGGACATTGTGGGCCGAAGGTCCTGTTGTTGCGTTACACGGCTGCTGAGGATGAGCCTCGATGGGCAGTTCAGGAAGGGAGCAGGTGGGGGGTGGAGGTTAAGAATTAAAGTGGAACTTGAGATTATCTCTGCGGAGCACCTGTTGGCAAAGCTGATCCTGGGCTTCATGTTGCTAAACTAGACTTTTTGCAGGAGACCGGGTGAGAAGAAGTGTAGTCCAGATAGCTGTGCGAGTCAGTGGGTTTATAGTAGATGTCAGTCACTAGTCTGTCTCCTGTGATGGCGATGGTGAGGTCCAGAAACGGGAGGGAGGTGTCGGAGATAGTCCAGGTATATTTAAAGGCAGGATGGAAATTGGAAGTGAAGTGTATGAAGTCAGTGAGTTCTGCATGGGTACAAGAGGTAGCACCAATGCAGTCGTCGATGTAGCGGAGGTAGAGTTCGGAGAAGTGTAGTCCAGATAGCTGTGCGAGTCAGTGGGTTTATAGTAGATGTCAATCACTAGTTCATGTTGTTGACTCTCAATCCCAGACCCGTTCCAATCTGTCTGCCTATCAGACTGCTGAACAGTTCTCTCAGAAGCTAAGAGTATCGTCCTGGTCTCCCAACCTACCTCACTGTGGACTCGCACTTTTTCTCTGTAACTCATAATGCTACGACACTACATTCTCATATGTTTTTCTTTGTACTTGTGTATGGATTGATTGTACTCATGTACAGCACATGATTTGACTGCACAGCATGCAATGTTTTTCACTGCATCTCGATACACATGACATCCATAACCTTGTAGTATAAGAAGATAACTGCAGATGCTGATACAAATCGAAGGTTTTTATTCACAAAATGCTGGAGTAACTCAGCAGGTCAGGCAGCATCTCGGGAGAGAAGGAATGGGTGATGTTTCGGGTCGAGACCCTTCTTCAGTCTGAAGAAGGGTCTCGACCCGAAACGTCACCCATTCCTTCTCTCCCGAGATGCTGCCTGAGGAAGGGTCTCGACCCAAAACATCACCCATTCCTTCTCTCCCGAAATGCTGCATGACCTGCTGAGTTACTCCAGCATTTTGTGAATAAAAACATCCATAACCTTGAAGCTTGAAATGAGTTGATGGTGAAAATGCAAACTTTTACCTTGCCATTGGTAATCTGAAAACAAAAATAAATTTAAGAAAAATCGGTTAAAAAAACCTTTGGTTCAGCTGACTGAAAAATCTGCCTCGGCAAAACAGTTTCAAACCAACACGAAATATAAATCAAATAAAATTAGGTAAGAAATCCTTCTTGTGTTGCCAATGGTCAATTAAATACTTGGTCCAAGTAAGCCTCAATTAATGGCTGAATTTTCAAACCATTTTCTTTCTAGATTAATTTGTCCAAATAAATATCCATATCATTGAATTCAGCTCACTGTAGTGAGTGCCTCTCACAGTGATGTCATGCAGCAATAACTTCAAGTGGAGGTTAGTTACAAATTAAATCACTCCAAATATTTGAGCTCTTCTGCACCAGTTGAGCTGAAATTTGACGGCAAAAAAGAGACCATGTTTACCTGCTGGGGCTATAAAACAGCAGACATTTGCTGTCACAGGCAACACGCACACGGAGCAAAAAAAGAAACCAAATCCAAAATTCCCTAGCGAATTTTATTTGATATTTATTTATCATTAGTTTGGAACTGGTTGCTGAGGCAGATTTTTTTCAGTCAAGAAATCGCAAGTGAAGCAAGGATGAGAAGGTGTATGTGTGGAAGGGTTTTTTTAAATTATACATTTCAAGTCAAGTCAAGTTTATTTGTCACATACACATAAACGATGTGCAGTGAAATGAAAGTGGCAATGCCTGCGGATTGTGCAAAAAAAAAAATTACAATTACAGCATATAAATTAAAATTAATACAGAAAATAAAATTTACTCCCTGGAGTTATAATAGTTAACAGTCCTGATGGCCTGTGGGAAGAAACTCCGTCTCATCCTCTCCGTTTTCACAGCATGACAGCGGAGGCGTTTGCCTGACCGTAGCAGCTGGAACAGTCCGTTGCTGGAGTGGTAGGGGTCCCTCATAATCTTGATTGCTCTTGATCTGCACTTCCTGATGTATAGGTCCTGCAGGGGGACGAGTGTAGTTCCCATGGTGCGTTCTGCCAAACTCACTACTCTCTGCAGGGCCTTCCTGTCCTGGGCAGAGCTGTTCCCAAACCAGACTGTGATGTGACATTTGGCTTAACTGTAAAGAAGTGTGCAGGTGATCACCAGCAGACAGAGGAAACAAAGTGCTGGAGTAACTCAGCAGGTTCAGGGGTGGCACAGTGGCGCAGAGGTAGAGTTGCTGCCTTACAGCGCCAGAGACCCAGATTCCATCCTGACTAAGTTTGAACCTCTCCCTGTGACCACGCGAGTTTTCTCCAGGTGCTCCGGTTTCGTCCCACTCTTCAAAGATGTACAGGTTTGTATGTTAATTGGCTTCTGTAGATTGCAAATTGTCCCTGGCATGTAGGATAGTGCTAATGTACAGGGTGATCGCTGGTCAGCGCAGACTCGGTGGGCCGAAGGGCCTGTTTCCACTCTGTCTCTAAAGTCTAAAAGTCAGGCAGCATCACTGGAGAACATGGATAGGTGACGTTTTCAGTTGGGACCCTCCCTGACCCACTGAGTTACTCCACCACTTTGTGTCCTCTTTTGTAAACCAGTATCTGCAGTTCCTTGTTGCTATCACCACCAGGCATGTTGTTTTACGACAAGGCATATTGTCAAGTTGGGTATTTTAGTTATGTTTTACTGGGAGTTTTCAAGATCACATTCCACGGAGCAGGCATTAATAATTAAGCCCATGGGTGTACGGTAACTGAATAGGTCTCCCTACATCAGACGAGGTGTTTGCAGTGCAGAAATCTGTACTTTTGTGCATATTCCCACCATCACCACGACAAATCAATGGTCCTTGCCATCACATTCCAATTGTCAGGAATTCCATCCAGGCTATTAAGTTGTCAAAAAGTTAAGAACTTTGTTTCAAAATGATTTATTCATGAGGCAGAAAAACTCTGTAAAGTTATTAACAGATACAAATGTCACTCTAAACCAACACACGACATGCTTGGATAAGTACATGGCCCAATAATAGGCATTGATACAGTGTTGATGGGATATTTCTGGCTGGACACGATATGGCCCAAAACATTTGGCAAATAACTCAATTTCTGATTAAAAACTACTGAGAAGTGACTTTTGTTTTAATAAGTGACGGTGCAATTCAACACGGGCATTAAACTGAGAATGATGCCGTAATATAAATGTTATAGTACTTGTATCTGACCAATCTCTTGTTTCAACGGCAACAGTTTCAAGGGCAGCGCAAGGCGCAACTGGTAGAGCTGCTGCCTCACAACGCCAGACTCTTGCTTTCATCCTGACCTCCGGTGCTGTCTAGTCTGTGAGGGGTTTGCACGTTCTCCTTGTGACCTCATGGGTTTCTTTCGGGTGCTCCAGTTTCAACCCACACCCTAATGACGTGTGGGTTTGCAGCTTAAGTGGCATCTATAGAATACCCATAATGTGTAGAGAATAGATGTAAAAGTGGGATAACATAGAACTAGTGTGAACGGGTGATCGATGGTCAATGTGGACTCGGTGAGCTGAAGGTCCTGTTTCCATGCTGTATGTCTATAAAATACTTGCCAATATTAAACCAAGTTGTGCAAAATATTCTCAGTTCCATTAGTTTTCTTTACCCTTACATTTAACAAATTGCAATTTTGATTTCTTCTTTTTTCCTGCCATTGATATATTAACAAATATCAGGTGAATTCGACAAGAATCAAACTGACTCTTGTCTACAGGAAGACTGGTCTGGTGTCCAGGGCCTGGAACAGGTGAATCAATGGCCCCCCACTGTGTGTGTTCTACATCACCAGCATTTAAATCTCCCAGCCAGAATCCTTCATCTGCTCCTGCCATTCAGCACAAACTTCAATCCAATGGGATTTGGCAGCTTGTTGAGGAGTTGATTGACGGCACTGCCAAACATTGATGAGCAATAGACACAAGGTTTCAACTAATTCCTAAGTCAGATAATCACCATAGACCATTACAAAAAATACTAACTTACTCATCTTCACTTCATCTTGGTTATCCCCACTTCTCCCCTCTTCCCGTCAGGCAGAAGATATAAATGTTTGAAAGCACGTACCAGCAGATTCAGGAACACCTTATTCCCTGCTGTCATCAGACTATTGGACGGACCGACCATAAGCTGGGGTGTATCCCTGATCTTCCAACCTACTTCGTTGTGGACATTGCACTTTTTAAAAAACCTGCACCTTCTCTCCTATAACAGTAATGCACTACGTAATACTAATGCTATGCTGATGCTAATGCTAAGCACTATCCTGCACTCTGATATTTTTCTCTTTACACTACCTGTTGTACTTGTGTGTGTCTTGATTGTATTTGTATAGTATAATTTGGCTGGAGAGGACTCAAGCAAAGCTTTCCATTGTACCTTGGTACATGTGACAATAATAAATCTGTACCAAATATAGACACAAAGTGCTGGAGTAACTTAGTGCGTTAGGCAGTTTACTGGAGAAAAAGGATGAGGGAAAGTTTCTTTCAGTCTGAAGAAGGGTCCCGAACAGACCATATTTGTTCTCCGGTGACGTAGTCTGAACAATACCAATAAACAAGGGTAAGATCGTGGATTGACTGCACACAGTAAAAGGCTATCAAAACTCAACATTATAATCTTGCACAGAATAGAAAACATTTCCTGAGGCATTTTGTAACATGCAGGTGATTTGATCAACACCTATTTGACCGAGTCATGTCTCCAACTCAGGAGGAGTTTCCCTCAATGGACACGTTAAGAGCCTGAGGGGAGATGACATGGTGGATGTGGAGTTTTCCTCGTGAAAGAATTTAGAATTGAGAGTCATTCATTTAAGACAGAGCCGAGGTGAATGTTTTCTTCTCTCATGAGTCTGTGGATCTACCTACTTTCTTCAAAGAGTGATGGATGCAATGGGGGAGATAGATTCTTCAGAAGATAGACACAAAAAGCTGGAGTAATTCAGTGGCACAGACAACATCTCTGGAGAGATGGAATGGGTGATGTTTCGAGTCGAGACCCTTCTTCAGACTCTTCATATCAGGGAGGTGCAAGGACACGGGGGGGGGGGGGGGGGGGTCAGTGGTAATGGAGAATCAAGATCACAAATGAGGTAGCACTGACCCTATTAAACAGGTGGCAAACCTGATTAGTTGTTATATTATTGCCATGCGAGTAGCTGAGCGCATTTCTCCATTGTTTGAGTGTTTGAAGGAACCATGCACCAAGGAGCCCATAGAGACTACCCAGCACGGAAGAATATCAATGTCACACATCAGTATCATTCTGGGGGAGATTTGAAAAGTTTAATTAGACTTAGGCACTTATTGCATTAATTGGAGTCACAGAGTCAAACAGCATGGAGAAAGGCCCTTCGGTACAACTCGTCCATACAGTCAAGATGCCCCGTCCGTCTAAGCTAGTCCCATTTGTTTGTTTGGCCCATATTCCTCTAAGCCTTTCCTATCCTTGTACCTGTCTATGTGTCTGTTAAATGCTGTTATTGTACTTGCCTCAACTACCTCTTCTGGCAGCTCATTCCATATGCCCCACAGATTTCTATTAAATCTTGCCACTCTCACCTTAAACCTATGCCCTCTGGTTCATGATGCCTCTATCCCGGGGTGGAAAAAAAACTGTGCATTCCCCTCATGATTTTTTACATCTCTGTAAGATCATCCCTCCGTCTGCTGCACTCCAAGGAATAAAGTTCCCAAACTAGCCTACCCAAACTTGTCCTGTAGCTCAGGCCTTCGAGCCCTGATAATATCCCTGCAAATCTTTTCTGCACTCTTTTCAGCTTAATACAATTTTTCCTATAAAGGTTCAAAATCTTTTCATTGTACATCGATACACATGACAATAAACTAAACTATTAATTGATGGAAGTTAATAAATCCCTCTATTAAATAAAAACCTCCAACAACTGCAGTAGAGTTGCTGCTTTACAGCACCAGGGACCAGGGTTTCTTCCTCGCCAGACGAGTGCTGTCTGTGCAGAGTTTGTACGCTCCCCCCATGACCTGCATGGGTTTTCTCAGAGATCTTCGGTTTCCTCCCACTCCAAAATTCACACAGGTTTGTAGGTAAATTGGCTTGGTATAAATGTAAATTGTCCCTAGAGTGTGTAGGATAGTGTTAATGTACGGGGATCACTGATCAGCATGGACTTGGTGTGCCAAAGGGCCCTTTTCCACGCTGAATCTCTAAAGTAAAACGGATTTGCTTAAAAGACATCAAAAGTACTGGCAAAGTCAAAATATAGCACTGCGTGAAGGTGTAATATGCTGCAAACCATGGCACCATCAGTAATATTGAAAGAGACACCCTGCGTGAGTTGCTCCGAAGGTTATGGGATGTGTGGCTTTAATAAAATGACTTCATAGATGAATTTGGCACCCAGAGTTTGCACCCGTGTGATAGTGGAAGTGTCAAAATAACTTACAGTAATTGTTAGTACATTTCTGATAGACTGCCAAACCCCTAGGCACACTGTAATGCAGCATGGTGCGCATGTTATTAAAGCTGTTAAAATACTTGCAGGAAATGCAGACCAGCTGTTTGTCCCTGTTGTCCGTGGATGAACGGTGGAGTCAGCGTGCGGAGATGGAAGCAGGTGGGCCGCCAGGTAGGGTGACTCCCAGGGTCTTCACCAACACCATCATCTCTCCAGCAACCATGGCAACAGCAGAGGCCTTCCGACCAACAACACTCACCCTGCGATGCCGCCCTTTCAACAATGATTACTAGGTCACCTTAATCGTTGGGACTTCGAACATTTGGCAGAGTCGTACATGAGAACATTAGCGTAGAACAGTACAGCGCAGGATCAGGCCCTTTGTCCCACAATGTCTATGTTTTTGGCCGACACAGTGGCGCAGCTGGTAGAGCTGCTGGGTCTCAGTGCCGGGGATTCAGGGTCAATCCTGACCTCACCTGCTGTTCATGTGTTGGGAGTAGATGGTGCGTAGGGAGTAGAGGGGAATAGAGGGGTAAATGCAGTCTTTTGCCTAGAGTAGAGGAACCAAGAGACACAGGTTTAAAGTAAGGTGGGAAACATTTAATAGGAACCAGAGGGGTAATTTTTTATATATATACAAAGGGTGGTGGTGTGTGGAACAAGCTGCTAGAGAAAATTGTTGAGGCTGGTGCTATCACAACATTTGGACAGGTACATGGATAGGACAGGTTTCGAGGGCCAAGTACAGACAGGCAGGACTAGTGTAGATGGGGCATGTCGGTCAGCGTGGGCCAATTGGGCCAAAGGGCCCCGCTTCCATCCTGTATTACCGAAATGAGTAAGTGGAATG
Source organism: Rhinoraja longicauda (assembly GCF_053455715.1). Classification (NCBI taxonomy): domain Eukaryota; kingdom Metazoa; phylum Chordata; class Chondrichthyes; order Rajiformes; family Arhynchobatidae; genus Rhinoraja; species Rhinoraja longicauda. The sequence goes on from NC_135983.1 coordinate 9,786,598, forward strand.
ACTTGAAGCTGGTGCAACTGTGGTGCCTTTATGACATGTAAAAGACATGGGGACATGGAGAGGAAAGGTTTGGAGAATCCAAACAGGACTAGCTTGATTAGGCAATTTGATTAGCGCAAACAAATTAGGCTGAAGGGCCTGCTTCTGTGCTGCCCAGCTCTGTGACTCATTGCAGGTAAAACAGCAAACAGATAAAAGCATTTCCCATCTCGTTAGGGCTTTTAATGGTAAAAATTATTAATTGGAAGGTCAGATTACTTTTCATCTACCTAGAGTGAATGGGTGACTAACAGTTTTGCTTAAAAGAGAAAACTAATGGTATTTGAAAAGGACATCACAATGGTGCAGCGGTAGAGTTGGTAACTTAGTGCCAGAGACCTGCGTTCGATCGTGATCTTGGGTGCTCTCTGTATGGAGCCTGTACATTCTCCCCATGGGCTTCCTCTAGCTGCTCCAGTTTCCTCCCAAAGTCCAAAGGTGTGCAAGTTTGTAGGTTAATTGGCTTCTGTAAATTGTGCCGAGTGTAGGATAGAACTAGTATCAGGGCGATTGCTGGTCAGTGTGGACTTGATGGGCCGAAGGGCATGTTTCCATGCTGCATTTGTAAAAGAAAAATGATTTTTGGACTAGAATAGAAGCACCTGCTGAGTAAATGCTCATTCTGTGCCTTACCCTTGCATGGTTCCCAGTTGCTAATTGTTAAATTGCTCAGCAAACCAGAAACATGTGCCATCACATGAAACTGCATGTGGTTTGTGACTGGTTATACTTAAAGAGTACACTTTGTCAGGGAAGTCAATTGTTTATACCTCAGTATCTACCAATTATCTTTTTTTTTCAGGCAGTGGAACCAGCAAAAGTATTCATTAATATAACACTTAAAACCTGAAAAGCTGAGTGAAATAGATTTAATCTGGTTTTATTGCAGCCTTCATATTTTCAGCGCTTTCTATTCTGACTTATACTGAATTGCTAGATGTTTATCAAATATAAGTTTAAACTTTTATTCTTCATCCAATTAGTAATGTTGTGTGAAAAACTATGTTTTGACTATCTGCTATTCTGAAATTAGCTTGGTACATTTAATAAACGAATTATTGCCAATCTGGGTTGGTCCTTCGCCAGAGGGATTCATTAGTAAAAGGCACTGCTCCAGTCCACAAAATGCAAACTGTTTAGGCGATTGCTTTCAAAAGCATTTCCATACGATATAAAATTCTCTACAAGTATGGGATTGCCCATCAGGTTGAAAAATTCAATACACCCACCATTTAATAAAATCCTCTAGGCTTTTCAAAAAGACATTTCAATACATTTTCTATGACGAACAAATTGCAAATTTGTAGATGCAGCCCAGTCCATCGCATTAACTAGCCTCTCACCTCCACCCGCACATCCACTCCACCTACACTTCACTGTGCCTTGTGAAAGCTGCCGCAAAATCAAGGACCACTCATACCTAGGTCATTCTGTCTTCTCCCTTTGGGCAAAACAAAAGCATGAAAGGACACACTACCAGACTCAAGAACAGCTTCTTCCCTGCTGTTATCAAACTACTGAACGGTCCTCTCACAAACTTAGGGTGTAGTCCCAATCTACCACATTGCATTCTTGAACCTTTTCTTATTTGCACTCTCTCTGTATCTGTAATGCTGCAACATTACACTCTGGTGTTTTCCTCTTTGTCTGGTGGACTTGTGTATGGTTCGATTGTACTCATGTGTAATACGATTTAACTGGATAGCATGCAAACAAACATTTTCACTAACAGTACACAATAATAAACCAATACCAGTTCCATAAACATTGAGTGGACATTTGTTGAAGCCTTGAAAAAAATGTAATGGTCCAATGGAAATCCAAAAGAGTTCTGTGCTTAAGGTCTGCAGAGGATCAGCATGAAGTGACAGATTGGTGCTATGCAGTGTCCACTGGCACTGCCCACATTCAAGACAAAGTAGACCCAGAAAACCCCATAAACTCAAGTGTCAGTTGAATTATTTTAATAACATTTGTATACACCGACAATAAGGATGTCTATGGTACAACCGGTCCCTGGGGCTTATTGAAGACAAATACATGATCAAATTACTTCCATCGCTGAGGATCTGGTACTGCTGCATCCTTCACCAGTTCCAGAAGAACAGCCTGCTGCCGTATTTGGCAGGCTGCAACTCTCCTTCTATGACTGGGTTAGGCTCAGGTCTCGGCCTGGAGTGGTAGACATCCTGGGGAATTGGCCGGTCTGTCTGCACCTTGGTAACCTGTGGAATACAGAGCAAGTCATGATTTCACTCCGGGGAGAAACACAAAGCCACACACAATCACAAACTCTTTTCTCTTAACGTATGGAGAAGGAAGCAGGAAAGCATTAAGTTATTTTAAAATCATTTCAAAGTAGTGAATTTGGAAACTATTCCTTCACCACATTTCTTTCATGCAATCACAGTTAATCCTCGCAGATGAAATGTGGATTTAGATTGATGACGACTTGCCACATTTCCTCCTTTTAATTCCAAACCACAATAACTTGTCAGTCAGATCTCTGTAAGATTGTTGCTGGAAATAACTTAACATTCTTAAAACCAAAACTTATTTGATCAAAATGTAAAGCAGCACCAAGGGAAAATGTATCTACACTAGAGTTTAAAAAAAAATTACAGTACAGCCTGCACTCATTTTAAAGGTGGTTAGGATGGCTAAATATCCTCATGCATTCGGTGTTGAGGAAGGCATTTATTATGAAGATCAAGTACATGTCAATCACAGCTATAACAGTCAACTTCTGATTCAATGACCATTTTATTCCGATCAATACCAAAAAATGTTTCAACCTTGTAAAAGAAAATATTATTATACCTATAAAAGCCTCCACAAATTTTGAGCCAAAGTTGTTGCAAAGCTGAATTTTACTTACAAGGGGGTTACATGTTGTTATTTAACAGTGTTTTTGCAGCTCACGGACAGATTGATTTATAACCAAATGCAAACAAAGCCATCTTTTTACGAGACAAAACATACAATTTATTCAAATGTTTCAACTCTTACAAGAACTCTTGCATAGTTTAATAAAGTGCTATTGTGACTCCTTGCCAAAGTACAACCAACATTTCTGAAGCAGTCCATCTATTCCCAAACCCCGACCTTTCAAAGGCAAGTAACAAATTCAATGCCCTGTAAAAATCTCCAGAGACCTTTTACATGCAAAACAGCTATAGAAACATAGAAAATAGGTGCAGGAGTAGGCCATTCGGCCCTTCGAGCCTGCACCGCCATTCAATATGATCATGGCTGATCATCCAGCTCAGTAACCTGTACCTGCCTTCTCTCTATACCCCCTGATCCCTTTAGCCACAAGGGCCACATCTAACTCCCTCTTAAATATAGCCAATGAACTGGCCTCAACTACCTTCTGTGGCAGAGACTTCCACAGACTCACCACTCTCCGTGTGAAGAAATGTTTTCTCATCTCGGTCCTAAAAGACTTCCCCCTTATCCTTAAGCTGTGACCCCTGGTTCTGGACTTCCCCAACATCGGGAACAATCTTCCCACATCTAGCCTCTCCAACCCCTTAAGAATTTTATATGTTTCAATAAGATCCCCCCTCAGTCTTCTAAAATGATAGGATATTCTGCAATTTATTGAGAAACAGATATTAAGGAAAACTAACACCCTTCTGGTTTAAAGTGGAGAATATTGCAGAAGAGCAATGTTGAAACACAGTGCCAAATTGCCATTCTATGATTTTCCCCAAATTTGTCCAAAATATAAATATCCTTTAGTCACACCAAATACAACATCTACTCAACTCCCCTTTGACCAACGTGCTTCCTGTATGGCCTGAAGTGGTACCCTTCTGCACCAAGCAAAGAAAACCACTCCAATCTCACATCTTCCTAAATCATTTTCCTTAGACTGTCTCAAAATTTTAGAAAAATTTGAAATCTCAAGGATCCAAGCAGGTAATTTGTTCCTCTTCAGAATTTGCTCAAGTGAACATACCCTGGCATTTTTGTATTATTTTGAACTGGGCTGGCTGCAGTTAGCATGCATTCTGGTACAGCTCTGTGACTTCCAAGAAGAATGAAAATCTCTGAATCACCCCAACCAACAGGATAAAAGATTTATCATTCTTTACATAAATTCCTACGTTATAGGAGCAGAGTTATGCCATTTGGCCCAACAAGTCTACTCTGCCATTTAATCATGGCTGATCTATCTTTCCCTCTCAACCCCTTTCTCCTGCCTTCTCCCATAACCCTCGAGCTATGGGAGAAAATTGATTGGTTTTAAAGGTACAATATGCCAATCAATTAAAGTCTGTTTGAACGAAATTCCTTGCTGGCTCACTTTAACAGGAACAGAGATTGATTGGATGTAATAGAACGTTCTCACTAGAATGAGCAAGGCAAGGATGGTAACCATCAGATTTACAATAGCTTCATTCCTTTCCTAGTGGAAAGCCCACCAGCAAGATACTGCTTATGAATGGCTTCTAGAGGAAAACAATTTTGATAGCCACTCCCGTTTTCATGTTTATCTAAACTTCTAATTGTTATGAGTTGCTATTTGAGTTACCGACCCTTTAACGAGCCAGTGTTATGGTCTGGTTTTACACACTAAAACTGGGCCAGTGAAACTTGAGCTTTTTTTGTAATTTTTGTTCTGTGACTATTAATTGCAGATTTGATACAAAATGCTGGAGTAACTCACTCTTCTCCAGACACAAGGTCTTGACCCAAAACGTCACCCATTTCTTCTCTCCAGAGATGCTACCTATCCTGCTGAGTTACTGCCGCATTTTGTCTATCTTCGATTTAAACCAGCATCTGCAGTTCTTTCCTACACACATTGCAGTTTTGATACTTCAATGCTCAAAAATGATAACCAAACAGAATGGCCCATTGAGTGATAAAAGATCACTAGTGCCATCACGAATCCCAGTGCACACCCATTTCTCCCACTATTCTACCCCTTTTCCACCCGCCCCCATGCTACATACCTCCCATCCCTTTCCACCTACTCCCTCCGACTTTACATTTCACCTTTCCCTCCTCTCAGAAAATGTTTTGCTTCGTTCTTCTCTGGCCATTGCCACTTACCCCACCTATCTACCAATCTAGTCCCCCCTCACTTATATCCACCTATTATTTGCCAGCTTTGTCCCACCCATGCCTTTTTTCCAGCTATCATCCTCTACAACAGTCTGACTGAAGCATTGTCTGTCCATTCACTCCACAGATGCTGCCTAACCCACAGGGTTCCTCCAGCAGTTTATCTTTTGTTCAATATTCCAGATTGTTTTGATCAAGCATCTGCGGTTCCTTATGTCTCCAATACAGTAACAGACCTTTTATGTAAAGGATGATAATTTAGAGTAGTTTTTCGGCATTCATATAACAATGGTAATACTAAGATTATTACATCCATAATAAATAGGATTATTTAGGGTGGCACATTGGTAGAGCCACTGCCTTACAGCACCAGAGATCCAAGTTTGATCCTGACTACGGGGACTGTCTGTACGGAATTTTCACGTTCTCCCCATGACTGCGAGGGTTTTCTACGGGTGCTCCGGTTTTGTCCCACACTCCAAAGACGTACAGGTTTGTACTTTAATTGGCTTTGGTAAAATTGCAAGTTGTCCCTGGTGTATAGAATAGTGTTAGTGTACCGGGGTTGCTGGTCATTGTGGCTTTGATGGGCCGAAGAGCCTATTTCCGTGCTGTATCTCTAAACTAAAGTACAATAACATTGGAATTACAAAATATTGAACCTTGCACTTCGAATTCAAATCACACTTCTGCAGTTTACTAATGGTTAAAAAATAACAATCAGAATACCAAAACAATCTCCCCAAACCGAACATGAAATGAATAAAGCTGAACAACATGAAATGAAGCAAGCACCTTGGCTGGGTGCCTGTTGCCAGCTGTGAGAAAAGCAGTTCTGCGCTATTAATGTCAAGTTCAGTTGTGAGGAAGACTGTTTTGGCAATTGGTTCCTGAAAACTCCGTACAAGTATGTGCAGCTGGATGACAGACAAGCAGGTCAAGGAATCTGGGACTCACGGCTGCTGGCGAGATGCCACGGTGCCAAATTAGAATGATTGAAATATTAAAAAATGGCAGACATACACCTTGAATTTCTGAAAGTCTTACACTAGGCCACATTCATAACCATAGGAATTTTAATTTTTACGCAACAGTTTCATCCAAGGAGTTAAAAAGCGATGCAGACCTGAAAGCAAGCAGTCTCATTCCAACTAAAACACTGCAAATGAGCCCATGATTCATATTGTTTCAATGTGAATTGCTATTCTATAGTTGATTTTCTGAGATTGAGTTTTTCCCGTACACACTTCTGATTCTTCTTTTTGCAATCCATGAATTTAAGAATTTTGTTTAATTTGCAGCTTTAGACATTTATTTTAACCTGAACAAAACACCTGTCGATAAAATACGTCAGTAATGATCAATAGGAGCACATAGGTTGAATTTTTGGGGGGAGAAAATTGCTGAGCGCGTTATTATGATTATGACCCAACAGTTCCACCAAATAATATTTTGTGGCTTCTTGATTAATAAGTAAAACAGTCATTTGATGTGCCCTTTAACAGATACACAAAATGGTGCAGCAAATTCACTGCCGGAATATTCTAAGCCCCGAATATTAATTCTGTGTACTATTAAGATTTAAATACTCAGATGGGGAGCGGTCTAATACATACATAGCTTCTGGGGAGAAATAATTTAAAAATCAGGAATTGTTGAGGGCACTAAGTTATACCTTAACTAAAACCATGTTCCACCAAAACGTTTATAATAGGTTCTTAACAGTTAAGTATGCAACATTTACTTTGCACTGTTACAATGTCAATTCTGAAAGTCTTGACAACATACACCAAAAATTAATCTTAATGTTTTTGTACAAAACAATGAAAGGCATTCCAAAGGACCATGTCAGAGGACATTGTGAATAAATTAATTTTGATAAATGTGGTAAATTGGAAAGATCACTTGAGAAATTCAGACTTGATGAAGTCACATAAAATAAACAATGATTAAAGTTATGATTTGTGTTCCTCCAAAGGGAGAACACTGAGATCTGTGTACAACAAACCAAAGTAAATAATCCAAACCATACCCCATTTACTATCAACAACAAAGAAAGACTCAGTCAACAGTGAACACATGGAACTATAGAGGAAATAAGTGACCATCAAGCATAACAGGACGACTTCAGTTGAGGCATTAAAATTCTTGCAATATTTATTTGAACTTAAAATGTTTTAGATATGAACACAAGAGAAAATTAAGTTACAAATCCATAGTCTGCAATGGGGGATTGACAACACTAAGCAGGGTATAGAAGATGCTGCTGTGAGACCTGTGACAAATCCAATGTAAAGTTAACTGACTTTCTGCAAATGTCAATTGCTCCCTCTCATAAGTTAATGGAATTTTGAAGCAAATACAACATTAAAATTTGCAACGTTACACTGTTCAATGCAACTAACAATTAGAGAGATCCCAACCAAAATGTAATACTGACAAATTAGTGTTCAGTGGAACCAAAAATCACTGTTATCAGGCAACTGAACTGAATCATCCTACCAACAATTAGAGAGCAGTCCTGAGCTACTATCTACCTCATTGAAGACCCTCGCCCCATGATCGGACTTGACCTTGGCCTAACATTATTCATGTTATTCCCTTTATCATGTATCTGTACACTGTGGACGGCTAAATTGTAATCATGCATTGTCTCTCTGCTGACTAATTAGCACACAAAGGTTTTTCACTGTACCTCAGTACACAACAATAAATTAAACAAAACTAAACTAAAAGAATCCAAATACAAATTGAATGAAATTAGTGGCAAAAGTATTTTAAAAAGCAGGAATATTTAGCCAGAATACCGAGGAGTCAAAATGTTATCCTTTGCTCCGATTAAACTGCCCTTGCTGCAGCATATATAACTCTATTCAAAAAGCTATATTTGGAAAAAACAAATAATATTATGAAGAAATTTGAGGGTGCAGAAAAGTTAATCATATAAAATTATGAGGCTTAGATATGATGGACAGTTAACTTTTTCCACAGGGTTGAAATGTCAAAGACTAAAGGGCATAGTTTTAAGGCAAGAGGGGACAAAGTTTTAAGGAGATGTGTGGGGCAGGTTTTTGTTCCCTATGGAGTGGCTAGTGCCTGGAACACACAGCAAGGGGTGGTGATGGAGGTAGGCTAGAGAGTGACATTTAAGAGGCCTGTAGATAGGCAGATGGAAAGGAAGGGAGAAGGAAATGTGGATCACATGCAGGCAGAGGAGACTCGTTTAACTTGGCATCATGCTCAGCACAGACATTGTGGGCCAAAGGACATGTTTCTCTGCTGTATACACAAAATACTGGAGTAACTCAGCAGGACAGGCAGCATCTCTGGAGAGAAAGAATGCGTGATGTTTTGGATCAAGACCCTTCCAGCTTTCTCTGCTGTACTATTTTGCATTCTATGATTGCAAGAATGAGATAGCTAATCCATAGTGAAGATGCAATCTAAAATTAGAGCATTATTAAAGTTATTAAATACCAAAGAGTTAACATATATCCATAAAAATCAGAAACAATAAACAAATAGCAGACGAATCGTGACAAAACAGATGATTGTACAAAGAGTGGATAATTTAGCAAGTTCAAAAATTCACCAGATATTCAGAACATTTGGAATGCTGGACAAAGGGTCTGAAAAGCTAATAGATAAGAATCACCGAACACAAATTATTCATCTTGCATTTAAAACAAAGAGCAAAATCAATTGCATCAACGACAACGGCAAAATCCCACAAAAATGACATTATTTTCTCTACCAGTAGAGGTGGGTCCAGGCTGTAATACAGCCAACAAATCAGAAACACATGTCAAAAGGAAACTTATTGTATTGGTTAGCACATACTGATCTAAACAACTGAACAAGTTGGATCTATGGAACATACTGATGCCAGAAATACTTTATAGAGATACGTCCTTATTACTGTTAAATAAATCTTTCTAAATAAACAAAGGTCTTCAGATTATTTGAAGTTGAAATAACCTACTATACCTTAGAGAGTTCCCCTAGATCTGGACGAACCCAGCCCAGTTTGTCCAGCACACAGTCATCGAATGCTTCTTGTTGCTTGCGGCAATGGCGAAACTCTTGCAGATTGGTATAATCAATGCAGGTCCAGTACTCTGTGAAGGGTTCAGCACAATTGGTCTTTATCTTCCTAAAAACAATTGCAGACATTAGCAAATCTATTTATGAATATAAGTAAAACAAAGTAGCTTAACATACGAATTGGTACTATCGATAGTTTTGCAAGATAGAGCTGCCTAACGCTCAGAGTTACAACATGGAAAAAGGCCTTTCAGCCCAACTCGACCATGGCTACCAAGGTGCCCATTGAGAAATATGGCCATAGCAAGAGAATGCGCAACTACACAGCAGGTCAATATGGAAAAATAGGTGATCCATCTCAGAAAAAAAAAACTAACTCAGGGTGAGAAATTGAAAAATGATGTTAAAAATTTCTGGTTGCCCCGAAAGCTAACTTTATCAATACAATGCAGAAACAGGCCCTTCAGCCCAACGAGACCAAACTGACCAGCGATCACTCTGTACACCAGCACTATCATACACACTAGCGACAATTTACAGAAGACAATTAACCTAAAAAACGTGAACATCATTGGAATGTGGGAGGAAATCAGAACACCTGGAGAAAACCCATGCGGTCATAGGGAGAACGTACAAATTCCACACAGACAGCACCCAAGTTCAGGATCGAACGGGGGTCTCTGGCACTGGAAGACAGGCATTCTAGTGCCAATGTGTCGACCAACTTGCAAGTGTCATTGGAAATCAGGAAGACAAACTGCACGCTGGCCTTTGGGTTCGGAACGATTCAGGTTCAAGTGTAAAGACAAGTTACTGCAATTAAAAAGGGTGCTGGTGATCACACCCGAATAGAGGGATTGCAGCAAAGGATCATCAGACCAGTGCCAGAGATGTCAACTCTGTCATCAGCAGAATGTGAGCAAGTTAGGCTCCCCTCTTATACTCCAGAGTTTAGAATTAGAGGCAATCTCATTGAATAATGCAAAATCTTTTTAGGCGATTCAACATTCAGAATTCAAAATCTAAAGTCAGATATTTAGGACTGCGACATGGAGAAATTTCATCAGATAATGGTGAATATTTGGAATTATCCAATGTGGAGGGCTGGGTGGGGCCCAATCATTGATTGGATGCAAAACAACAACCTGGGCTTGAGTTATAGGGAGAGGTTGAATAGGCTGGGGCTTTTTTTCTTTGGAGCATACAATGCTGAGGGATGATCTTGTTGAGGTGTACAAGATCACGAGAGACATGGATGAAGTATTTTTTCCTCATGGAAGGCTTCTAAATCTATAGGGCATAGGCTTAATGTGAGAGAGGAGAGGTTTAAGACAGACTCAGGAACAACTATTTCCACTTAAAATGTAGCCCCTATCTTGAATGAGCTGCCAGAGGAAGCAATGGAAGTGGATACAATGATTACTAAAAAAGGCACATGGACAATTATAGGGATAGGAAGCGTTTAGAGGGATATGGGCCAAATAAGCTCGGTATGCCAACTTAGTCAAAGGGCTAATTTACATGCTCTACCGTTCTACTACCATGACCTGGAAATCTAAAGAAAAAAGACCGTTGGGATAGGCGAGGAAATTGGCATGGACGCAAGTCAACACGATCTTTTTGAACAGTGCCGTCGGCTCCAGGGAGTTCAAACCCTATTCCTGCTATTTATTTTATTCTTACGGCCTGTACATCGTTAAAAGCCTTTAATTTTAAAGACCTGTCCTTGAATTTTAAGCCATTATTAATTAATCTATTGGACAGATGAGACTGATGCTGGAAATCTGAAACTGTAAACCCTGGAAATTCTCAGCAAGTCAGCCAGTATCTGCAGAGGGAGAACGAAGTTTCAGAACTGATGGATTTTCATCCTGCAATGTTTCTCTCTCCGAAGATTCTACGCAATTGCTTAGTACTCCAGTATTTTTTGTTTCTCAGAAGCTATTGCTTGATATGATAAATGGCAAGATCTTTGGAAACATTGATGCGCAGAGGGGTCTTGGGGTGCAAGCCCACAGCTCCGTTAAAGTGTCAACATGAGTTGAAAGGGCAGCACATGGTACACATACCGTTAATTGGTTAGGGCACAGAGTATTAAAATTGGCAAGTCATGTTGCAGCTGGACAATACTTTGGTTGGGCCACATTTGGAGTACTGCGCACAGATTGGTTATCACATTACTGGATGAAGGCTTTGCAGAGTGTCCAAAAAAGGATTCACCAGTACACTGCATGAATTAGAGTGTAATAGCTACAAGGAGAGAGTGGACAAACTTGGATTGTTTTCTCCGCAGTGTCAGAAGCTGTGGGGCAATCTGACAGAATCACTGAAGACATAGTAAACTCAGATGGACAAGTTTCTTCCTAAAGGTAGAAATGGCAAAACCAGAAGGCATGGAGAGAATTTAAAGATGTGTGAGACAAGTTTTTTCTATATACAGTCTGCAAAGTGCTGCTCAGGGAGGTGAGGGAAGCAGACATGATAGCAATGTTTAAGGGAGATTTAGATATACATGCAAGCAGACAGGGATTGCAGGAATATAAACCATATGTAGGCAGATAGGATTAGTTTAATTGGCCTCATGGTCGACAGACATCTTGGGGAAATGGCCTGGTCCTGTGCAGTTGTATGATATTGAAACAAGCTGCATGAAATCACTGAAGATCAAACGTGGCATTAAATTAATAACTCAGTAGATCCTGCATTTCTGCATTAAGTTACGAGGCTTTGACAAGCAGATATTTTTCTTGTGCAAGTGATCATTGAAAGAGAACTAATAATTCATCACAAAAATGTCTATGCTCTGTGCTGCAAAGCTACCTACAATAAACGGCAAGAGATATTATGGCATTAAGTTAAAGATAATTTCCCTCTTTAGCAGGGATCAAACCTTGGTTTGTACAAAAAGGATGAAAGGCAAGGGAAACGTTGACAATATTCACTGGGGAAAGGTATTAGTTTATTGTGCTATATACACGAGGGAGCAACAAAATTCCTTGTTCTCACGAAGCTGAATAAACTGTAAAAGTGAAAATGGTAGATGCTACAATAAATAGAACAGCAGAAGTGTGCAAATATTAAAGGGCAATCTGAAGCCGTGCAAAAAAAATCTGGTGTGATAATAGAATTATTGACTGAGGTCAAATTAAGAGTAAAGGACAGCACCTTCTGAAGATAGTGTGAAAGAGGTCTGATAACATGGAGAAGATATGTCTGGATCTTGCAGACTTTCAGATTTAGGCTGTCAAGAGCAGAGCAGTTACTATTGCAGACTGAGAAGCATCCCATCAGAATACTTTGTGGTAAAGGTTCGAGAAAATCCTCATGAACAGGCTAAATCTTTTCAGATGCCTAAAGTAAATACACTCTTGCACATTTTAGATCACATCAGTGAGAGTGGACCAGGTTAGGCTGTTGGTGATATGGATGCTTAGGAACTTGAAGCCGTCAACCATCTCTATAGCAGCTCCACTGATGAGTAGAGAGTTGTATTCTCCACCACCCACCCTCTCTCCTCCTTCCCACCACCTCTGTTCCCATTAGTGGATTTAATCGAGGTCTGATATGGTACTTGTATGATGCTGGAAGAACCTGGTTAGTCAAGTTGCATCTGTGGAAAGAGAAATCAGTAATGTTTCAGGTCAGCAACCTATCCATGGATGCACAACATTGACTGGTTTCTCCTTCCACATATACCGCTTGACTAGCAGAGTTGCTCCAGCAGCATCTGTAATTTTATTTGATTTATTTGTAGTAATAATAATTTTTATTTGTCATATGTAGGTTGACACAGGGTCAACAATACAATGAAATGTATTTGACAAGACAACGGATCACCTCAGCAGTAACATTCCAAGGATAAATAAGATAAAAATGACATTAGTAAGGTAAAAAGACAATATTAAAATAATCAACATACATGATGTGAAATGTGTTTATGAGTTCAGAAGCCTGATGGCCTAAACTATTCTTAAGTCTGGTGGTACACGCAGCCATACTCCTGTATCGTCTGCCTGACGGTAACAAGGAGAACAGCCTGCGTGCTGGGTGGCTGTGGTCCTTGATGATGCTGCGTGCCTTCCGCAGGCACCGCCGGTAGAAAATGTCCTGAATGGCCGGGACACAGTTGCCAGTGATGTGCTGTGCCGTCTTCACCACTCTCTGTAGTGATTTGCGGCTGTGGGCAGAACAGTTCCCGTACCAGACTGTAATGCAGCCCTTCAGCAGGCACTCGATGGTGCATCTGTAGAAGTTTGTGAGGATGCTGGCGTTCATGCCAAACTTCCTCAGTCTTCTCAGGCTTTGTTATTGTGTCCGTGTGCAGTGTCCAAGAAAGGTCGTCAGTGATGTGCACAACAAGGAACTTAAAGCTGCTGACCCTTTCAACCTCAGCATCCCCGATGTAGATGGGGAGGTGTCCACTCCCCCGCTGTCTCCTGTAGTCCACGATCATCTCTTTAGTTTTGCTGACAGTGAGAGAGAAAGAGGTTATTTTCCTGGCACCAGTTGTTTAGTGCCTTTACCTCCTCTCTATAGGCCGTCTCATTGTTGTCTGTGATGATGCCCAAGATGGTCGTGTCATCAGCAAACTTTAGGATGATGTTTGAGCTGTGCTTAGCAGCAGTACAGTCGTGCGTGAACAGGGAGTACAGAAGAGGACTGAGCACACAGCCCTGTGATGTGCCTGTGTTGAGGATCAGTGAGGAAGAGGTGTGGCTGCCAATTCTCACCACCTGGGGCCTGCCCGTCAGGAAATCGAATATCCATCCGCAGATGGAGGTCTCCAGTCCAAGATCAAGGAGCTTGAGGACGGGTTTTGAGGGAATAGTGTTGAATGCCGAGCTATAGTCAATAAAGGGCATTCTCACATATGTATTTCCTTTGTCCAGGTGGATGAGCGCAGCATGTATTGCCATGGCGATAGCATCGTCCATGGCCCTGTTTGGTCTATATGCAAACTGAAGAGGGTCCAAGGTGTCAGGGAGAGAGGAGCAGATGTCGCTCGAAGCAATTCATGATGCACCTTTCCTCAATTTTTACACCTCCAACAAATCCATCTTCCCTGGCGTAACAAAGCCCAAATTCATCATTTATGGAACTTTATTGCTATGACAACCAGACCCTTCAAGTTTGGCAGCCATAAATGGTCAAATTATTGTAATTGTGACCCAGGGTTTAACACAAGCATCACATAACCCGTTTTATGCCAAATGTTGTTTTTTTAAATTCGTAGTCCTATTACTCGCTCAGCATGTCCAGCTACATTCAAAGATATTCTGCACACTGGCATGCAGGTGCTTCTATGCCTGGACACTGTATAGAACTGTTCAATTTGTCTATACTGCAAACACAAGAGATTGCAGATGCTAGAATCTAGAGCATAAAAAGTTGCAGGAGGATCAGCAGGCCAGCAGCATCTGGGAGGGAAGTGGACAGATGTCAGTTTGGCTTGGGACCATTCTTCAGCATCTATATTGCATTATTGCTTATAAAACTTCACAATACTTTGCATAAAATTTCATCTGTCATTTGGCAACGACCCAAGGGCCTCCAAACCACTCCGCACATTGTGCCAATTATGATTAAAAGTGGATTGGTTTGCAATCACAAAGGAGGAGTGATAGCGCATCTGCTTTCTTAGAAGTTAAACAAAAATTCAGCAACATATTGGTGAGGCAGCATTTAGAGAATTGCATTCACCCTACTGTAGGAAAGATGGTGTTAAGCTGGAAAGAGCGCAGAGAAGATTATGAGAATGTTGACTGGACTAGAGTACCTGACCTAAAGAGAGGTTGGGCAAGTTAGGATTTTATTCCTTGGAGCACAGAAGGCCAAGAGATGATCTTTTACAGGTGCATAAAATCATGAGGAAAGGAATAGATAGGGTGAATGCACATTTTTACAGAGTAGGAGAATCAAGGACCGGAGGACATAGTTTTAAGGTGAGAGGGAAAAGATTTAAAAGGAACCTGATGGGTACCTTATCTTTTTACAGAAGGTGGTGAGCATATGGAAATAGCTGCTAGAGGAGGTAGTTGAGACAAGGACGATAACAATATTTGTTTGGACAAGTTCATGGTTTAGAGTTTATTAGGACAAATACAGGCAGGTGGCAATAGCAGATATGAGGCATCTTGGTTGGCATGAACTAGTTGGGCCAAAGGGACATTTCCATGCTTTGGGACTCTAAATCTCTGAGAACTAAAGCTTTTGCAGATGTACTGTAGACAGCATCCCAACAAGTTGTTCCATGGCAATTCCAACGTGCAGAAATGCATGAGGCTGCAAATTGGTGGACA
This sequence comes from Rhinoraja longicauda, assembly GCF_053455715.1. Taxonomy (NCBI): domain Eukaryota; kingdom Metazoa; phylum Chordata; class Chondrichthyes; order Rajiformes; family Arhynchobatidae; genus Rhinoraja; species Rhinoraja longicauda. The sequence continues at coordinate 9,802,056 of NC_135983.1, forward strand.
TAGCCTAGTCCATCACAAGCACAGCCCCCCCCTCCCTGGAAAGCATCTACATGAGCAGGGCTGCCTCAAGGCAGCAGCATCTATCATCAAGGATGCCCACCATGCCCCACTCTCACAGCTACCATCGGGCAGGAGGCTCAGAAGCCCAAAGTCCCACGCTATCAGGTTCAGGAACAGCAAGAGACTGCAGTTGCTGGACTCCTAACCAAATCACAAAGTGCTGGAGAAAATCAGCAGATCATGCATCATCTGCAGAGTGAAAGAACAGATAACATTTCGGGTCAGGATGGGACAACGTCGAATCTGAACAAGGGTCCTGATCCGCCAAGTGCCTCCTGCATTGTGTTCAGGAACAGCTACTTTCTTAGAAGTATCAGGTGCTTGAACCAACCTGCACATCCCTAATTCTCCCAACAACAGAACATCACAGGTCACTTCCTGCACTAGTAGAGACTTGATTTTTATTATGTTTTTGCACTGTCTAGTCTTGCTTTTCTTTTTGAATTGGGAAATGTATGCATAATTTGTGTCATCTTTGTTGTCATGTGCCTGCACTGCTGCAAGATGTCGCCAAGGATAAAGAATATTCAATAAAATTGGTAATTTAGCAAGATCTCTTGAAAAACATGGATCAGAGTACATGACAATCCAAACAATCCCAAACTACTGTTAAGCACCACAAGCCTCATTAAGCAGAATTTGCAGATCCTTCACAAGACTGTCTACTCAGAACCCATAAAACTGGAGTGGAAACAAGTGACCCTCAACCTTAAAAGGCATTGGAACATCCTGCAATATAAATTGAGTTTTCAACAGTTGGGATAACTAGACAAAAAACTTAAGTTATAAACCCATAGTTAATCATGGGGGCAGACAGATTAAACAGGATATTGGGGATGCTGCAGAAACTCCCAACAAATCACTTGTCTTTGTACCTGTACCTCATTATACACAAATGACAATAAATCTGAACCCTGTCCAGCTGCATTCTCCAACATACACAGAAATGTTCTAATGAGAATCAAGAGTAAAGGGCCATCATGCAGGTTACATATAACAACCCAAGTATGAACACTGACTTCTCCAACATCAGGCAACAACCCCAGTACACATATTTTCCCACAAATCCACCCTCTTCCACCTTTATCCCTCCCTGTCTTCACATCTCACTGCTTCTGACAACCCTTGTCTCCTTTTCACCTTTGTCCATCCTTGATGTGTCAATCAACCCTCCTCAGCCATATCCATGCTCCCCAGAGATGCTGCCTGACCTGAGTTACGGCAACACTTTTCTTTAAAACAAGAACCGACATTTGCAGTTCCTTGTCACTATACCTATCCATTGCAACATTTCCAGTTTTCAAACCATCGTTTAATCAGTCTGAAGAAAGGTCCCAACCCGAAAACGTCGCATGTCCATTTCCTCCACAAATGTTGCCTGACCCGTTGAGTTTGGCTCATTTTCGGTAAATTAGCATCTGCAGTTCCTTGCGGCTCAATTTTACTCTGCTCGAGATTGCTGCACATGTAGCTCCTTATGACACCCCAGTGATGCTGCCTGAAACCTGCAAGTGCACGGCACTAACACCCCAAGGCAGCGGGAGTGCAAACTCCGGGCTCTGCCAGATCCAGCTCCTTGGCTTGGCCGCGGCCTGCGCTGCGCTGCACACATCCCCGGGCTCGGGTACCTGAAGAAGTCGAGCGCGCACTGGTTGACCTTGCGGCCCTCGGACAGGCAGCGGCGCGGGTCCTTCTCCTCCCAGCGGCACAGCATGAACTCCTTGTTGGGCTTGTCGCACTGCGAGCCGTAGTGATGAGCCGCCGCCTTCAGCACGGCCGAGGACACGTTGACCTCCTGCACGTTCAGCTGCTGCAGCGTCGGTAACTCGGCCGTGGCCATGGCTGCCGCTGCTGCAGCCGCCGCTCGGCTTCCCTGGCTCAGCCGCCCGCGCTCTAGGCCGCAGCCGGCCGAAGGTCGCCGCAACACGCATGCGCGTGCCCGTGAACCCGCCCTTGCCGGCATCTTAAGTGCCGCCCCACATCCCCTCTGATTGGTCAATCCCTGCGCGCGAACCCCAATACTGCGTGTTGATTGGATAGTGACGCTGTCCATCACAGCTGGGCGGTTCTGTGTTAAATTCCCAATTAAATAGTAGATTTGTTTTAAATTCCGCCTTCAGCTTCCATTTCCCATATTAAATGCTGTTGGGTGTGTAAACGAAGAGTTGGGGTTTTTAAAGTTTTTTGGCTGTTAGGGGTCAAACACGCGCCAACGGTGGTTGCCATGGTAACATTGTTGTGGCGGCGGGCGGCGGCGGTGCGGGGGAGAAGGCGGCGCCATCATGGAGTACACGGGCAGCAGCTACGTAGGGGACTACCACAATGGCAGGTAGTGGTCTGGGCACGGGCTGGCGACCGGGGGATCGCCGCCCAACCGTGCGTTAGCGAGGGAACGCCGCGCTGTCGTCCTTCTCGCGGCGCTCCCTTAGCCGTTCATGACAGCGCGGCGCTCCCTCAGCGGTGCCTCGTGTGGAGGGAGATCCACCGCTGAGGATTGGCCGGCGGTGGAGAAGTCAACCCCCCATTCCGGGCACTCACTGCTGAGGGAGCGCTGTGCGCTGAGGGATGGGTGTTTGTGAAGGAGCGTCACGCTGTCAGAGGAGCCCCGAGCCGGGGAGGGCCGCGCTGTCGTCAATGCCAGGGGAGCGCGGCAATGTCGATGCAGTGCTGAGGGTGCACCGCGCAGTCTAGACAGCGATGGAGCTGAGGGTTGGAACAGTAACGAGGGAGCGCCCCGCTGTCCAGTCAGCGATGCTGAGGGAGCGCTGTGTTGTTGGGGCGGTAACGAGGGAGCGCCCCGCTGTCGGGTGCGCAGTGCAGAGGGATCACCGCACTGTAGCCTCATCCAGTCCCTTGGTCCCAGGTCTGTTTGGACAACTATCGGGGAGTTATCCTCAGTGTCTTGGGCAATAATGATTCCCCTCAATCCCTCATGACGTTATACATTGGTGTTTGTGGGACCTTCCCGTGTGCAGATCCTCTGCTCTGCTTCCTCCCATTTTAAAACTTGCTACATTTCAAGAGAGCCTAAAATTGTGTAGAATGCACATTGGAATGTAAAATTAGCCTCAGATTTCTTTAAATTTCTTAAATTTCTTGTACGGCTTTCTTTAACCAACACTTCTTATAGAAACTGAGAAAATAAGAGCAGGAACAGACCATCAGATCATCCCTTTTCCAAATTTTTCCTCAAAGCCTTTGATATCTCTAGCCGGAGGGAAAATATCCCAACTCCTTCGCATGAAAACAGGCCCTTCAGCCCACCGACTCCGTACCGAACAGCGATCATCTCTGGACAGTGGTTCTATCAGACACACCAGGGACAATTTACAGAAGCCAATTAAACCAAATCCTGCACGTCTTTGGAGTGTGGGAGGAAACCGGAGCATTGGGAGAAAATCCAAGTGGTCACAGGGAGAACAGTCAAACTCCGTACAGACAGCACTCATAGACCCGGGGCTCTGGCACTGCAAGGCAGCAACTCTACTGCTGGCCACTGTGCTGCACTTCTTGAATATAACTTGGCTCAAACTCCTTTTTGTGGTGGAGAATTCTCGAGGTGCACCACATTCTAGGTGAAAAATTTTCTATCCATCTTAGATGTGGCTTAGCTCCATCCTTAGATTGAAACCACAAGTCCTTAGAGTCATGCAACATGAAATAGACCCAGCGGATCAGGCAGTATCTCTGGAGAACATGGGAGTGGTGACGTTTCTGGTCAGCACCCTTATTCAAACCTATGTGCCCAATTGACCCCATCTCAATCTGTATGTTGGTCTTGTAATCCTAGAAATCAATCTGATGAACCTTTGCTGTACCCACCCCATTGTGAGAGAACATATTTCCTCGTATAAGGAGACCATAACTGCATACAAAACTAAAGTTGCAATTTAACCAAAGATTAGATTGGTATTCTAATTGTTGCAATTGCAGCAAAACCTCTTTGCATCTCAGAGATCTCCCTGATCTTCTCCAAGAAGATAGCAAGCAGAAAACCTCTGAATGTAGGTTGGGAAGTGAAAATATTCACCCACAGCCACTTTCCTCTTTCGGAGGCTTACCATGTTGCAGTGTCTTTTTGAGAAGTGTCAAAGTTGAAGTTTTTAATACTAAATTTAATTCTGTCATCCATTCTTTATAGCCATAAGCTCCTTAGCACCTCCACAAATCACAACACAGTGTTATTTTGCAACTTGTTCATCAATACCCTCTCCACCATCCTGAACAAATCTAAATATTTTGAACACATTTTTTCTGTAAGGATTATTAATTTTTATTTACTGGAACTGTAATGTGTATATAAAAACTGTATGGCACAGAATGAATAAGCCAATAATAATATTTTCACTCCTACACCAAGCCATGTTCTTTTTTTCTATACATTCAGCAGTGAAATAAATGTGCACAAATTAGGTTCAGCTGATGATGGGCGCTCTGTGTTCATCTATCCAAATTACCTGTTGTACCATTTTCTAATAAAAATATTTGTTGAATGAATTGTGCTTGCCTCACAGCCCTTTTTCGGAGGTATCACAAAATGCTGGAGTAACTCAGCAGGTCAGGCAGCATCTAGGAGAGAGGGAATGGCCCTTTTTCGGAAGTTATTTCAGCTGTTGAACATCTTTTTACTACAGTCAGTGCTAACGTTCACTCTCAGAACACAGATTCTGCTGTATCTGATACTTCAGAACTTCTCATGCTGTTTCACTCTATGCTATTAGTTACAATATATATTGTTATTACACAGGGACAGGAATGAGCCATTCAACTGAACTGATGTGCTTTTTTTATGCTCTACCCACTCCTTTCATCCACTACATCAGTGTATCCTATCCCTTTCTCTGTGGTACTCATCTCGTTTCCTCTTAGGGAAGATGAGATAGATTATAGTATGCAAGCACTCTGCAACTTACGTAGTAGGTGACTTATGTAAATTCGCATTTATGTAAACGATTCACAACCGATGGGCCTGTTTCCTGAAAGACCTGTGTTATTGCAGTCCTGTGTTATCTAAATGGAGAAACAACTGATTCTTCCTGAAACTTTTTCCTTAGCAACTCTACTTTGAATCGGAAATTTTAAATTGCAATTGGATGGAGGATGGGCGAGTTCAGCCAAGCCTGGGCTTGCAATGTCGTGGGCTTTGGATGCTTTGCAGCCATTAAGTCGGGACCCAGCATGCTTCTAGAGGTGGGTGGATGGGTTTTGTGATGATCCAATGGTTTAATAAAAGTGAGAAACACAATTTTAGCAGCATGAGGATGGCTTCATAGATGTAAAAGCATCGTCCAGGCTCGCTACTCTTCCAGTTTGGGCCACTGTTGGTGTGACACTGGAAAGGCGTGAGGCGGTGGAGAGCAACTGAGTCGCCGACATCTTCTACAAGGTGCACCAGTGAGCTCTTCTTTACCAGCAGCCACACTGTCCAATTGACGCGGCTGTTGTTGCGGCTCACATTGTAGCCGCTGGCTGACAGTGCTTCAGGCCGCCACCACTGACAGCATGCACTCGGTCACCATGGGGCTCCCTCTCCCTCTCACCAGCTGCCACTTCTCCCTGTCAGCCGTCACTTTGTCCATCTTGCTGCTTCCGCCTTCACTGCCACCACCTCCTCTAAGGAGGAAGAAGCAAGGTGGAAGATATCGGTGACTCCAAAGAGAAGGAGTAGGAGGCGGCGGAGGAGGGGGGAGCGGCGGAGTGGACAGAATGACGGCTGACAGGAAGAAGTGGCAGCTGGTGAGAAGGGAGAGAGTCCCATGTATGTCCTGTCAGTGGTGGCAGCCTAAGAAAAGTGCTGTCGGCCAGGGGCTACAACATGAGCCACAGCAATAGCCATGTCAACCGGATGGTGCGGCAGATAATGAAGAGGACTCTCAGGTGCAGACCAGTGGCATCAGTACCTTGTTTAACAGTGAAACAACACAAAGTGCTGGAGTAATTCAACAAGTAACTGAATCAGTGTGAAGAAGGGTCCCAATCTGAAACGTCAGCTATCCATGTTCTCCAGAGATACTGCCTGACCTGCTGAGTTATTCCAGCACTTTGTATCATTGTGTGTATTAACCAGCATCTGCAGCTCCTTGTTTCTACCTAGTTTTAAGGTGATTCCAACTGGTGTAAAATCTGAGTTGCATAAGGGTTTATAGAACATAACCCTTCTGTAAGTCGGGGAGTGCCTGTATAAAATTGTGAGAGGCATAGATAGCGTAGACAGTCAGAACCTTTTTTCCTGGGTTGGAAATGTCAAAGACTGGTGGGCATACCTTTAAGGTGAGGGGACCAAAGTTTAAAGGAGATGTGTGGAGCAAGTCTTTTACCCAGAGGGTGGTGGGTGGCTGGAATATGCTACCGGGTGGTAGTGGTGGATATGGTAGTGGCATTTAAAATGTTTTTGGATAGGCACATGGATATGCAGGGATTGGATGGACATGAATCATGTACAGGCAGTTTAACTTGGCATCATGGTCGGCACAAACATTGTGGGCTGAAGGGCCTATTCCTGTGCTGTACTGTTCTATGTTCAAAGTTCTTTAGTATAAATGAGTGCACTGAAAAGCTTGATTGTGTTTCATAAAATTATGATATATATGAATGCTAAGTATTGGAAATAGAATTTAAATTGAAATTGAAATGAGTTGTGTAAACAACTACTTTCATAATATAGCAGAACTCAATCTCAGTGCACCAAATGAGAAATCACTGGATTATATAAACAATACACAAAGCTGAAAGTGAGCCTGCAGCATTTCATGACATTTGGATTATATCTTAAAATAAAAAGTTATTTATGAAGCAGCTTGATTACAGAGAATTTATTGCAGTCCTAAGTATTGCTCTTGGATTTTAAAAACATTTACTTTCTACCTTCTTGGGCATTTTTATTGGTGGATTTCTTATCTGCTATGGACTGTCACTGTTGAGCTGCGTGGTTGCATTAAACCTTATTACTGCAATATCCCACTGCTGCCACTAGGGGCCTGAAATTCCTGTTTTAATAAAAACTAGAAGCACTTGTTTTTTTTCCAGGCTTAATGATTCGCAAAGTGATTCAAATGTGCAGCTTTGAAGCTGGATCTCTCTCAGCGACTTCCCCTTTTAACATAATTCAAGAGCAAGATAAATCTAGATATTTTTATGCTTTGCTGAATGAGAAATATGGATGTTATTTGCACCACTAAAGCTGCTCGAGAATAAATTCTACTTTCCCAACTGTACCAGAGACATCTACTGACGATAAATTCTGTTTACATCAACTTTTCTCTGCTGGAGAATATAAAGGGCATGAACAAATCCAGATGGCCTTTCCATTCACTTGCATTTTTTTCTTCAGAGACCTCCCTGGCAACTGATCCAGATATATCTTGGACTTTGCGTGGAATAGTTCTGTTCGGATCTCTATTTTCTTGATTTTTTTCATCCGATCCCCTAGATTGTGCTGCCTCGACAAGTGCAAATAATTTGTATTAACTGCACAATATTGAAGGCTAATAGATCATTCCAAATCCTCTTTCTGGGAAATGACAATGTTTACCTACTCCATCCTATGCTTTATTCAATGATTTATGAAACCTAACATATCAGAATGGAGTGGAAGCAATCTTTTAATAAGGTCATTATTTTATTTAGGAATAATTGCTCTAAAAAATAATCATTTAGAAAGATTATGTATGCCGGGTAAATGTCAGAGCCCTTCAGTGTTTCTGGTGGTAAGCAAAGGTATATTTGCAGCCATTATTTGCCTATTTATTGATATTATATTTGGTGGCAATGAACACCACTTGTCCCTCCTCAGCCAGCCCTGCACTTTCTGTATGTTTGTGAGCTGGGGGTTCCTGTCAGCCAACCATCTAAAAACCACTGCTCCCTCTACAGGATGACCAGGATTTGTATGAATGGGGAAATGCAACCATGCAGATTTCTAACAGATCTTATTGAAGAGCTGATGAATAGCATGCAGTGTCTGAACCCAGAAACGCCTGTCACAAGCTAGAATTCAATTTCAAATTGGAAGCCGAGAGGAGAGAAAGGAAAGATCAAAGGAACAAAATGAAAAGGATCACTGAGATTGCGCTGCCAATGTTCAGAATCAGATTCTATTAGTTTATAACAGGTTGCAATGAAATTCCTTGCTCACATAAAGCACATGGAATAAACAGTATACATGGTAATGATAAATACAACAAGAAATACAATGGTAGCAGAATGATGCAAAGATTTGTACTGCAATATGAAGAAGTGCAAAAAAACCTAAACCGTAATAACAATAACCAAATGAGATAGAGGTAGGGTATGTGGCAGCAACTTTAGACTTTAGAGAAATAGGCCTTCGGCCCACTGAGGTCGTGCCATCTAGCGATCGCCCCGTAAATTAGAAATATCCTACACACAAGGGACAATTTGCAATTTTTACCGAAGCAATTAATCTATAAACCTAGACGTCTTTCGAATGTGGGAGGAAACCGGAGCACCCAGAGAAAACTGATGTGGTCACAGTGAGAACATACAAACTCTGTACACAAAGCACCCATAGTCAGGATCGAACCCAGATCACTGGCGTAGTAAGGCAGCACCTCTACTGCTGTGCTACTGTGCTGCCCTCCCATCTCTGGGATGGAAGTGGAAAAAAGGTGATTGGTGCAGGAGTCTTACTGCAGTGGGGAAGAAGCTGTTCTTAAATTTGGATACCAGGCTTTCAGGCCCTCTACCTTCTCCCAGAAGAAAGAACAAAAAGGAAAAGTCAGTTTGGCGGGCATCCTTGATGATACTTGCAGCCTTCCTGATGCAACGTACCGTGACGTTGGACTAGATGAATGGAAGTGACGAGCCTGTGATGACTGGATTACATTCACCATTGTCTACAGGTTCAGGCGGTCAAGAGCAGTGGAGTTGCCATGCTAGACTGAGATGCATTACTTTCTATAGCGCAACTGTAGAGGTATGAGAGAATCCTTGTGGCATGCTAAATCCTCTCAGACGTCTAAGAAAATAAATATGCTGATGTGTGTTCTTGATCACCGCTAACCTGCTTTGCTACTTTGCCTGTTTGGAACACATAGTAGCACTAGGCTCTGGCTTTTCCAGATCTAAATGCATCCTGACATGTCTTCCCACTTGTAGTACCTCTGGTGGGTGGGCGGTGTTTTCTGGCAGGGTAATAAGAAACATATAATTTTTGTCCCAATTCCCCTTTGATTCATCTGCCACCTACCGACACCAAGAGTAATTCACAGAAAGCAATTAGCCTGCTAGCACATCCTTGAGATGCAGGAGGAAACTCAGCAAAAACCCACACTGTCATGGAGAGAAAGTTCAAGCTCCACACATTTGGCATTCAAGGTCAGGATTGAATCTGAGTTCCTGGAATGTGAGGCACCTATACAACCGTGAACTGTGGGACAGCTACAGAATGCTATACCACCGTGAACTGTGAGGCACCCACACATTCTGCTATACCCCAAACTGCTACACCACCATGAATTGTGGGACACCTGCAGAATGCTCTGCCTCCATGAACTGTGAGGCACCTACACAAACTGCTGAACCACAATGCTGCCCTTTCACAAGCCACTTATCACTAGACAAGCTCACCGTTTGAGGTTGAGTGGGGTGCAGCCATTCATAGATACTTGATTCCCTTCCTTCCAAATTCAGCACTGCCAGAGTTGCTTCCATGGTCTATAAAGAAACTCAAAAAGCAAAGATCTTTCTTAACTTCTAAATTGTCACTTGATATGTAGAGCATGCATTGGAGCTAGTTATCCACATTGAATGTATGTCTACTATCTTCATGATCATTTTCCTCACAAGTCTGTACCAGACAGCAGAGTTCAGCAACCTGTCCCAAATCTGTGACAAAGCTCACAACAATTTCAAATTGGTGCAGATTCCTCCTGTTGAACTTACGCTGTTGAACAACATAACATGACTTTGACAATCGTGCTGTTGATCAGTTAACCCATCCTTCAAATGTCTTGCTTCCTGATTGGGCTGGAGACAGCAAGGATTTGTCAACACATATCACTTCTTCCCTTCCTGAAGTATTCTTTTTTTCATTTTCAATCCATGACCTGACTGAACTATAAAAGCATCCAAAATACAAACTGTAGGTCTGCATTGCCACAGCACCACCAAAAGCTACAAAAATCATGTTGCTCCACAGGCAGAATCCCCTAATGCCAGTATCACCTAATCTTGTACCCCCTTTGATTAGTTTTAATTTATCTTCTGTGCCTATTTCAATAGATTACAATATTAAATAGAAATGACATCCAACACAGAGTAGTCATTGTGAGATTTACCACCATATATTGGCCTTATCATATCATATCATATCATATATATACAGCCGGAAACAGGCCTTTTCGGCCTTTTTCGGCCTTTTCGGCCTTGAGAGAAACCATTTTAAATTTCCACTAATTCACAAAGTATTTTGGTAATAGTGGGATTACAACAGAGCCTATCAACAGAATGGGTCCAAAGTGCAATAATGTTATCGCAGATGAAAATTTCTACTCACAAACTTGAGGCTGGCAATGCTGTGAGGGCAGAACACAACTTGAAGTTTCTCAGGTGAGACTAACATTGGAGCTCTTAATGAAGATAGAGCAGACTTGGAAAATGAAAATCAGTGGCTTCACCACAACTTTGGACAGCAGCTCCCTCTTCAGCACTGCATGTTTTTCATTATACCCTCCTGACATCTCTAGTCGTCGTTCGATTTTAAGAAATAAGAGCAAATTTTGTGGCAGTTTTGTGCTGTGCTGCCTCAAGCAGTAGAATCAATGCAGGCATTGCATTAATGCAACATAGGAATCTTGAAGCTGTTACGGACAGGTTAGCAGGATTTGTTGAAAGTGTGATTGCGTACCTGCTGGCATGGGGTGATATCAATGTGAATTGAGCCGAGAAATATGAAGTCATACATTTTGAGAGAATTCATGAGTCTACGATATACATCATGAATGGTATCACAAAATGGTGGAGTAACTCAGCGGGTCAGGCAGCATCTCTAGAGGAAAATGGAGAGTTTAGTCAGAAGAAGGGTCTCAACCCAAAACATTACCAATCCATTTCCTTGCATAGATGCTGCCTGATCTGCTGAGTTTGCTCCAGCACTTAGTGTATTGCTACATTAGTCCAGCCTTGTTTCCATGCTATGTCTCTAAGATTCCCAATCCATTAATTTGGCATAAGGGGAAAGGAGAGGATAAATTGGCCAGGGGAAAGAGGATTTCAGCTGTGAATGGGATTGGTTGGAAGTCCCAGATATTTGTTTCAGTTATATTGTTTCAGGACAATGCTAACGGAGGCCTCAATAATATCTACCTTGCCACTCCACCTGCAACTGACTGCTAGCATGAGTAGATTCAGACAGTTTTTTTGTAGTGTGGTAGTATTAGAATGAGTGTACTTGCCTGGTTTCTCCAAGTGGTGGTGATTTTTGCGATCAGGAAACTGGGGAACATGGTGTCCAGGGAAATTGTGGTTTTGGGATTCCTTGTGAGACCCAGAGGACCATTCCTGTTTCTCCTAGCTTCACAGAGAAAAATTAACAAAGCTTGTCTTATAAGGCCTCTTCTGTTTCCACTCCTCTTCTGCCTAAAGTTGACCTGGTGGGAAATCATAGTAACTTCCTGCTCAGATCCATTAAAAAAGTAATCAAGCTCCAATGACATCAGTGGATTTTAATTGCCCACCCTCCTGGCATCTATCAGGCGAGCAGGGTTGAAATTGACCTCATTTACGAAGGAAAAAAAATTACTTACCTACAATACCAGTTTTATTGAGCTGCTTCAAACTCCTTTGGAATCTGCATGAGATCTTATGGTGAAATTAACCGAAAGAAAAATACCCAATCTATTTTAGAATAACTTTACAGAGAATTGTTGAAATTTGAATGATTCTATGAAAAAAGCAATGTCACGTTGGAAGGAAACCCTTGATTATATTCCATCACATTCACTTACTGTCATTGGGAACAATCAGCCAGTAACAATGAAGCTTTTCTTTTAATTTGTTTTTCCTTTTGCTCTTTTCTCCCTCTTGTTTTTCTGTTTTCTCTCAGGATGGAAGGATATGGGGAGTATACTCTCCCAACAGAAACAAGATACGAGGGTGAAATGCGAGATGGCATGTTTCACGGCCATGGAACCTTATATTTTCCCAATGGAAGCAAATATGTGGCCACCTGGGACTCTGGAGCTGTAGTAAAGGTTTGATTTGAATATTATATGGAAAACAATAGGAATGATTTAGTCTTTAATATAATTTATTTGTGTGGTCAGTGATCCCACCCACTCACACTGTCTGTCAGAATGTCTTCTGAGTTAGATTTTTAGATTTAGAGATACAGCGCGGAAACAGGCCCTTCGACGCACCGAGTCCGCGCCGCCCAGCGATCCCCGCACATTAACACTATCCTACACACACTAGGGACAATTTTTACATTTACCCAGTCAATGAACCTACAAATCTGCACGTCTTTGGAGTGTGGGAGGAAACTGAAGATTTCGGAGAAAACCCACGCAGGTCACGGGGAGAACGTACAAACTCCGTACAGACGACGCCCGTAGTCAGGATCGAACCTGAGTCTCTGGCGCTGCATTTGCTGTGAGGCAGCAACTCTACCGCTGCGCCACCATGCCGCCTTACCATTTATTTTCATTACCATTCATCTTATCAACAGTGCAGTACTTCTACATAATTTCTGAAACTGTTCATTGACTACACTTGCTTTTCAGGGTATCTACATATTTGCAGATGGCTTGGAATATGAAGAAGACTGGAACTACTGTGATGGTTATGACAGGCGCTTTTATACAGAAATATGTAATGGATTGAAACCAGCAGGTATGTGATAAGAAAACATCAAAAATACATGTTTACATTGCACACAGCAAATAATGAGTGACATAAGTACATCCATGTGTTTAACAATAATATTATTTTAACTATATGATAAATTTTACATGCTCAGTCACATCAATCTATCTGTATCATGCTCTGTGTAGTTATTAGACCAAAACAAAGCCTACTGTATAAGGAATGAACACTCTATTTAAGGCTGAGTAAAAATTCTCATAAACCTGTCAACTTTTATTCTCAGAGTGAGATGACTGCATTAATACTGAATGCAGAATTCACTATTAATGCAGTCATCTACAATGCGGAACGCTACATGCGACAGAAGGTGTGGTAATCTGTTGATGTTTCTTTACTTGGCTTAGGTCGATCCCAGTTGACAAACCGAGATCCTCCAAGAACAATACCAGCAGGTTGTTATGACTGTGGTGATGGCTTCTACAACCCAAGAACAAGGGTCATCACTGATTACAATAATGAATTTCTTCGTAATGCGGGTAAGTTTCATGGGAACACGTCCAGCGTGCTGTGGCCTATTGTTTCCTACCTTTATCAATACAGTACTCTGGAAATCATTATTTTTAAAAAAACTAAATTTCCATCACATGTGTTCTGACTTGTAACTTTGTTTCTTGTCTCTTCATGTTCCATCGCGTGTTTTTGGAATAGTAGTAAGTTTTGCACGATTCATTGCAATCCCAATATGACTACATGCAAAAGAATATTGAAGTGTATCTAATTATATTTTTAAATGGAAGCAACCTCATAAGTCTAATGAACCGTACTGCGGAGTTTAATCACGGCTTACTTTGAGCTCAGTCAGAGTTTGTGGTTTAAATATGAATCAATATTTTGGTCTTTTAACATGCAAATTTTTTTCTGTGACATTTGCTTTCATCTACAAAAGTTCATGCTTTATTCTACTGTTGCCTGCGCAGGATTGATTGCTTTCATTTTGTACGTCAAGCTGCTTTGTATAAAAGTCAAACCCAGAGCCAGGGCGTTTTCAAAAAGATATACTGCCGCAACCTTCCTTCGGGGAAAATGCAAACACAATTGTGAGGCAGTTGATGTCCAACATGCAGAGGAACTGTGTTCCCTTGAGAGAGATAGTATGGGCCAGAAGGCCAGCACTGTAGAGGAAGAGTACATGAACAGCTGTGGGCAAGAGGAACCGAGGAAGAAGGGTGGGATAAAAGAGACAGACCTCAAGCTCCTTCTGTGTGGAGCGACAGGAAACACCAAGGCTTCTGGCTACAGCTTGGAGCTCACAGAAGCAGATGGTAGGAAACATTCAGGAAACTCTCTGCTCAACTCCAAAGACCAAACAGGTTAGCATAAAATGCTGCCGTCTCTCTTTGGTCAGGGAGTGGTTTTAAAGGATGCACAGGTTCCTCGACCTTTAACCCGTCTGCTCTGTAGAGACTGGTGTTGTTTCACTGATAAACAGGGTGTAAAGCTGCTGCTTTTTTGGCACTACAGATTGCTGTTCACAGATAAAGAAATGACTTTGCATATCTACCAAAAATGAACTCTAGTTTCTCACCTTTTTTAAGATGTTGTCTACTACTTTAAATGTAAGTGAAAAAATAAGGTGCAAAACACACATTGCTGGAGTAATTCAGCAGGTCAGGCAGCATCTGTGGAGGGAATGGATAAGCCACGTTTCAAGTTCGAACCCTCCATAAGACTGATTCTCTGCTCCATTCTGAAGGAAGCAGGTATCTTCCCTCCCCATGTTAAGGAATAAAATAAGGACGAGGGTTGGGACAGGGAAGTTTGCATATAACTCTACTTAATGCTTTCATGAAATATGGCCATCACTGGCAAAGGACAAGTGATTGTCACTAATTGTCCTTCAAAAAATGTCAGAGAAGTTTAGAAGTGGAATACCAGTTCTTGAGGTCTCAGCAACAGAAAGAATACTGATCCACGATGAAACAACAAAAATGGAGAATGCACAAGAGGCAAGAATGTAGACAGCATAATAAGTTAGCTAAGAGATGGAACAATGATTGGAAAGTGAACCATTGGGATATTTGTTAACAAGGAACAAATATATATTGTATTGTTGTATTGGTAACCAATGTAGGTGAGCGTGTGTGAACAGGAATTGGTACAAGTTACGGCAAGTCAACATTTCTTAGAATGAGCCAATGGTTTCTGAAGCCATTTGATCGAAGAACAATGGTAAGGAGCGGATTGGAATTTCTAAGTCTGGACGTAACAAGGTCACAGAAAAGCTGATGCTGAGAAGGAAATAGGCAATGTTATAGAGAGGATAGGAGACAGCTTGGTAAAGGTCCAGACACCATTCACAGCATTAGCATTATATATGACCAAGAGCTAGGTCAACTTTGAGTCATGTTTCATGTTAAGATTGCGAACAGTTTACTGCAACTTCCAGAAGTGATCAGACAGAGGAATGGAAAACAAAATATCCATGTAATATATTGCAATAAATGCCAATGGGTATTTTCTCATCTAGGGATAGGCTACCTACAAACATCCAATACATGCCTACGGTCCTCCTTAACTCTTTCAACTATTTATTCTCACCCTGGCTCCTCAAGAATTCCATTCCATTGTTACAGGCCCTCCACCTCCCTTGTATTTCCTCCACTAATGAAACCTTCTACACAGGTTTCTCTGAAATGTCTTCTTTCTTCCTCAACCACATCTTCCCCTTTACCAAAGTGGACAGAGCCCTCAACACCTCTCATCCGTTGCTGTCACCTCCGCTCACACCCTCTCTCCTCCTGGATAGAGCAAGAAGAGAATTTTTCCCGTTGTTCACGTTCCATCCTACCGCCCCCCCCCCCCCCCCCCCCCCATCAACCAGTCCTCTCTGAAGATTCTGTCTCAAGCTATTGCAACTGCAAGTAATGTAACTCCTTTCATCTCATTCTTCTCTCGCCATCTAGGAACCCCCAACTGTTTTTTCTCGGTGAAGCAGTGTCCACCTGTACTTCTTTCAATCTATTATATTTCATTTGATATTCACAGTGTGGTCATTCTGCTTCGTAGAAACGAAACACAAATTGAGTCATCGCTTTGCGGAGCACCAGTGTTCATCCTGCAGGAGTGACCTTGAACTTTCTGTTGCTTGCTGCGATGCTTTATCTGTCATGTTACAATGAGGCCCAACGTGAGCTTGACAAAAAACATCCCATCTTCTATCTGGGCATGTAGCAGCCTTCCAGTCTCAATTTTAAATTTTCCACTGTTTTCTCCATCCATAATGGGGTTTCCATAATGGGAGGGGGGGAGGAGGGGGTGAGGGGGTACTGCACCAATGCAGGAGAGGTTTGGGCCCAACGAGTCCACTTGGTCTAGTCTCCCTCTAAATATCACATTAACCCCATTTACCTGGCCACAAATACTCCCTTTGACCAATCTAATCTTCGCCACCCTTTCTGCAACTTAAAATTCTCATTTTTATCTCTTGCCCAATTCTAATGATGGGTCACCAACCTGAAATATTTTCACCGTTTCTCTTCAGATCGATGCTGCCTGATCTGCTGTGTGTTTCCTACATTTTTTGTTTTTATTTCAGATTTCCAGTAGCTGCAATCTTATTTTGCTTTCATACCAGTGGGTGTACTTTATACCTGTCAATAGTGTAAGAAAGAAAAGTAGGCATGAACATAAAATCATACTTTATCACTCAATTCACTAGACATGAAAATGAACCATTGGACCCAAACATTAGGATTTTGTACAGGTATACCCCTGTAAATAAACTTCAACAGAATGTCATACAAAATCTCTCCGTACCCATGACTGTGCAGCCAGACACAACTCCAACACTACCCTTAAATTCAACACTCCAACTCTATCCTTAAGTTTAATTCAAAACTCCAACACTATCCTTAAATTCGCAGACAATGCCAACATTGTTGGACAAATAATGGGTAATGATGAGTGAATACAGGAGGAAGATTGATAATGCAAGAACAACAGCCTTGCTCTCAACGTTAACAAAATCCCAAGGAGCTGATTGTTGACGTCAGGACGGGAGAGCCGGGGTTCCATGAACCAGTTTCCATCAATGGGATGACAGTGGAGAGAGTCACCAGCTTCAGGTTCCTGGCCGTGCATATCTCTGAAGATTTGATCTGGGGCCAGCACATCGATGCAATCACAAAGAGATCTCATCAACACTTCTACTTCCTTGGAGGTTTGCGGAGATTCGTCATGTCAACTAATACTCTATCAAATTGCTACAGATGTACTGTAGAGAGCATACTGACAGGTTGCATTATGGCTTGGTTCGGTAACTTGAATGCTCAGGAAAGAAGGAGGCTGCAGAAAGACATTGCCCAGTCTATAACGGGTATGAACCTCCCCAAAATTGTAGAAACCTACAGGGAACACTGTCTCACAAAGACAGCTCATATCATCATAGGCTCACATCAGCTTCTTGAACACTGCACAACACTAACTGCAATCTCAGCATTTATGACTCACAATAGACTTTATTTCGGTTGCACAACGGACTTTGGGGGTTTTTTGCACCATCATGGTTGGGTTATCTGGTATTACTGATTATTGATTTATTGTATTATTTGACTATTGCATATCTATTTTTGTTATTGCTTTAATGGGCCTGGAAAGTTGCAGCAAGTAAGAATTTTGCTGTTTCTTTGCTGGTACATATGACAGTTAAACACTCTTAACTTGAAAATATAACTATCTGCTTTGTGCTTTTTTTTGCTGTCAAACATTGTTTTAGGAAACTTATACATCACAAAGATCAAATTTGACAATGTTGTAAATTTCAAAAACACAATATGTCTAAAATGATTACATAAAAAATATTTGCCTGCTGCTAATATTGGAAAAAATGTATTAAAATATTGAATAATCTATTCCTTGCAAGGTGAAAATGGTAAGATTGTGATTCTACCAATGATAAACTACTAGCCAAATAACAATTTCCAGTTGATTACAGAGTTGGATTATGTTAAAAAGGGAAAATGTAGCTGCTATCTAAAGAGTAAATTATATAAAAGGTGAGAAGATGCAGAGCAATTGTATTTAAGCTTTAATTATCATCCACAAACAATTGCAGTTAAGCTCAACGATAATTATAGTTGGCTGGTAGCTGGTACAAATGAAGCCACAAGCATTAATTGCGCTTTAAAAAGTGATAAAATGTGTTTCTTAAGTTTGACCTAGTGTCACAGGGTGAGAGAGAATAAGAGAAAGTAGATAGTTCCCATGCAGCTGGCAGGACTCAGCCTGGGCATCTGGGATTTAATGTGGTGGCCACATAGCCAGGTAGAGTGTGAAAAGGCTAGTCAAGTGGCTGTTAAGGCCATCGTCGCCAATTATGAACAATCAGGGAAGGATTTAAGCCTTGTTCACAACAATGGGCCAGTTCATCTTGTTCATGGGTTACCACTGAAGAGGTTGCAGCTGCAGTGATTCCAATTAGCCATGAAATCTCCTGCAATTATCCTACCCAGGCTCTGCTGAAACTGAAATATGTTTATCATCCGCCATTATAATATGGTAGATGGCCACCCTGAGCAGAATGGTGTGTGCAACAAAAACATGCAAGTAAGCAGATGTAATTGATGCAACAATGAGGTGGTGGGTCTGACATGATGCCCATTCTAAGTCATAAAGTAACAAAGAGTGCATTATTGGAACCTTTCCTGATTGCACATGCAGGAATACAAATGTTTGTGACTGAAGGATTGAGTCAATTTGAATCTAATTGCAGCATGCGACAGCCTGAACTTTACTGGCAAAATTCCATTTCCATCTGAAAAGTCACAAGGAAACGTCTGTCTGTGTTTTCAGATGATGATGAGCATAGCTGGATCGTTCGCACCTGTCGGAAAGGTTGGGACCAGATAACAGGATACAGGCCTGAACTGCACCAGCAGCAGCTACCGAGATACCCCTCGCGATTGGGATGGAACCTGTCGTAGTTGTCACTGTATCCTCATTCCTTTGGTGTTAAGTGTGTTTTACATTAGATAGTGAACCTTGCAGAATTTGTCAGAATTAAATCCTTCTCGCACATCATTTACGTGACGTGACAAATTCATAACTTAACTTTATAAAGATATGATTTGTTGTTTTGGGAAATATTAGGAAATAATTCTAAGTAATTTTCCCCAATTTTCTATCTTGTGCACCCATCTCATGAAATATTTATGATGTGTAATTTTTTTCGATGTCACAATTTTCTGCCCTGATTTTTGTGCTGGGCAGTGTTTTGATCTGATGCATGCAGACTAGCACCTGTCCTGGAAGAAGTAGAGTGTTTTATTTCTGATAATACCCACCTTAAATACATGTTGTATAAATCCTTTTAGTGTAAACCTGGTTTCCAAAAGTGATAATGGATTCCCATTCTGGTTACCTTGCGAAAGGTTATACAGTGTAAAAATATAGGATTACCAATTGAAGGCAAACACTTGTAAAGAGTTACCTTTTCACCTTTTGAGATTCATGTTCAGGTTTCTGATTTAGTTTGGCATATTGTCTTTTGAATGTTTTTAGTGCTTTCCAGGTGTTGAATATATCTACTCTGTTTTATAGAGACTTCAGTGAAGTGTCCTTGACCTTTGGTAATTAATAATCTGCAACTGATTAACAGAGGTGTTGGTAGAAAATTGAATAATATTTATTAACTTGTAAGCTTGAATGTTAAAACTCTATTTTCAACAACGTAGGCATTTTACGTTTTACCAGAAAGCCAGGAAACTGAACTTTATTATATCTAAATTCAAACATATTCAAAGTAAAACATCTTTTAAAAGTCAAAAGATGATCTTATTTCAGGACAGTTTTGTTAGGGACACTCAACCCTTCACTAACCTTGTGTATCTCAACAAAAGGTTATCAAATGACTTGTGCGAGAAACATACTACATCCTTTGTTAGTTCTGAATTCTGTAGGAACACATCTGTACTAAATCATCTATATTTTGAACGTGTCATGCTTCATGTTTGATATAAAAATGGATGTAGATCTATATATTGATTGTATGGGAGGATGTTAATCCTTGTCTATTTTATTTTGGAAATAAAAGTGAAAAATAAGTACTGAAACTTTCCTGATGTGCTAGTGTCTACGTGTCTTTCCATTCTCTTAGCCTCTGACTTATCTCAGTACTTTGTAGCTGCTGCACGATCACAAATAAAGAATGAATCTCCTCTACAACAAAGATACAACAAACAATCCGCTGGAGAAATCAAACAGGCTCAACAACATCTGTAGAGGAAATCTGCATCGAGACGAATGTGAGGATTCAAACCGAAATATTGACCTTCCATTTCCACTCAAAAGATGCTGCACGACCCACTGAGTTTTTCGGCAGTTTGTTTGGTGACCCAGATTCCAAAATCTGCAGTCTCTTGTGTCTACATAGAAGGAGATTGAGTAAGCGGAGGCATTGTTTCGGAGTGGTGCAGGAACGGAGTAGCTGGTGCTTTGACCATACTAGCAGGCCACCCACTGTTCTGAGCCTTATTGAATGCTACAGTAGATTTAGGATGGGAAGGGCAGAAAGACTTGGGCTGGCAATGAACAACTGGAGAGGGGATAGTGGCAACGGACTAGTGTGTATGTTTTTTTTGTAGCCAGGAGAAACTGAAGTCTGAAGAAGGGTCTTGACCCGAAACGTCACCCATTCCTTCCATCTGGAAATGCTGCCTGTCCCACTGAGTTACTCCAGTGTTTTGTGTCTACCTTCCATCAACCGAGCTGGGCAGCTGCATTGCTAGTTACTGATTGTGTTTGATTTTGTGCATGTTATTTTTATGTATCTATCTTCCTTACTTGAGCATTTTCCTATTTTTATTGAGAGAATTTGCTATAGTTATCTGCAGTTTAGATCTTGTTTTGACTATGAATTGATTTTGGTTGTTGCATATTAGACTGTGCCACAAGTGATACTCCTTCCAAATCATAGGTGGATGCAGTGTTGTTAATAACTGCTGAATTAAAAAACAATACATCAGTTTTAAGATGACCTTTGAAGGACCACTGCTTGATTGTTCCATATCAAGGAGCATTCAGTAAGGTCCATGGCTTTCATATTGGTCCAAGGAAATTGCTTTTTCAATCTTACAATTGGCACAGAAATCAAAACTGAATGTTTAAGCAAGAAGCCTGTTTCTTTAAGTGGGAACACTTGCTCGAGAACTCTACTCAACAATTGAATGTGAGTGGTCCTTATAGGTACACAGGCCTTTCTTTGCATACATTTAAAAAGCCAAATTGACCGGAGAGCAAACATCTGTATGTGAGTGTGGAGTTGTGATAGAGATGGGTGGTGAAAGGGTAGAACCAGTCAAAGTTCAAGCTACCTTGTGACCTGCCCAGGAAGAGTTGAGTTTTTAACAGGATTTGGCAGCTTGTGATACCCACTTTAGCTGGATAGTCCAGTCATTATGCCTTGTTAACTTCAAAAAAATGTCCAGCAAAGCAAGGTGTCAGAGCCAGACTTATTATATACAGCTCAGATTTGCGGGTAATTAAGGGCATGAGACTGGCAGTTTTTTTATTCCTGGGAGTGAAATTTGCTGTGATTCCTAAAAAATCTGGCCACAAATCCAGTGACATCACTCTAATGTCCACATATTCACAAAGCTAATGAATCCTGATTTTGTTTCAAGAAGTGTCTCACAGATTCAGCAGAATATTTGGCCACAAAGTAGTTTTAATAAGACCATTGACATTATCCACACAGCTCGCTCCAGTATTCTTAACAAAAGAAGTTCTTGCAAATTAACAACAAGACTGGTTTATCAATCTAGAGAATTTATGACATCAGAGACTGGGTAAAGGATAGAGAGAAATAAGGAACTGCAGGTGCTGGGTTTACAAACAAGGACAAAAATTGCTGGGGTAACTCAGCAGGACAGCCAGCATCTCTGGAAAACGTGGATAGGTGATGTTTTGGTTCGGGGCTCTTCTTTGAACTGATTTGCACTTCGTGTCCATGTTTACTGGATAAATGACACTGTATTTCAAACATTAAATTGCTTTCTCTAACATGGGGAGCTTTAAATCACAATCCCATGCATTCAATATGAATACCCTTGGATTTTACGTTGGATTATGTTAGTTTCTGGTGAGTGATATATGGATAGAACATGGAACATAGAAAAGAACAGCTTAGGAACAGGCCCTTTGGCCCACAATGTTCGTGCTGAACATGATGTCAGGTTAAACTAATCACCTCTGCTTGCATGTGATCCATATCCCTACACTCCCTGCCATTCCATGTGCCTATCTTAAGGACTTTTAAACACCACTATTGTATCTGCCTTCACCACCACGCATGGCAATGCATTCCAGGCACACACCCACCACCCTCTGTGTAAAACAAACGTCTCACACATCTTTAAACTTTGCCCCTCTCACCTTAACGCTAGACACCCTAGTCTTTGACAGTTCCACCTTGGGGGGAAAAGGTTCTGTCTTTCTACCCTATCTGTGCCTTGGGTAATATTATGTACTTCTATGAGGTCTTCCCTCAACCTCTGGGGTTCCAGAAAAAACAATCCGAGTTTATGCAACCTTTCTTTGCAGCTAAATACCCATCCAGGCAGCATTCTGGTAGATAGGTGCTGTAAGGGTCTTATCTAAAATCTGTGAAATAAATCGGTCACGTTTGCAGCTGAATGTCACAAGGTTTCCTTAGGTAAGTTTAAGACAGTTGCTTTGATTCAGCTCATGGCATTAAACTTGCAGCCCACAGCATGTGCAGCTTTATTTTCTCCCGAATTGCACAAAACATCAAAAATTATCGCCATTCACTTGTAGCAGCCTAATGCAAATTTCTTAGCTCAGTCCATTCAACACAGAGGAGCACGGATTTTAATGACTGCATTCTTGGCATTAAAGGCTGGAAATGGTTGTATCCACCCACATCCGTTAAGGTGGACTGTTGTTGGATTTTCTGGTGAATGGCCCTTGTCAAAATCTTCCTGTTCTTTACTGCACCAGAATTCTTGGTTTTAATTTTGCATTTACAGCATTCATTTGTTTTTAGCCAAAGTACATATACGGTGCTAATTAACCATGTAGGCTGGAATAGTGTTTGAATATCCAGCTCGCCTTCTTTGATCCAGGCATTAAGTATAAGAGTTAGAAATTCATGTTGCAGCTTTATAAAACATTGGTCAGGCAGCACATGGAGTATTGTGCGCAGTTCTGTCTGCCCATTACAGCAATGATGTGGAGGCTTTGAATGCAGTGCAGAAGAGGTTCGCTAGAATTCTGCTGAAATCAGAGGGAAATTAATACATTTGTGCGGTTTTCTCTGGAAAATCTCTGGAGAATCGGTGGCCGATGGAATATGTGATAGAAGCTTACATCATTTTGAGAGGCATAGCTAGACTAGATGGTCAAAACCTTTTTCCCAGTGTGGAAATGTCAAAGACTAGAGGACATAGCTTTAAGGTGAGAGAGGCAAAGTTTAAAGGAGACTAGAACAGGTGGACCCGTTGGGCCCAACCCTCTCTTGCATTGGTGCAGCACCCTCTCTTCCCCTTCCCTCCTCCCTACCCCCTCTCCCTTCCAATAGACAATAGGTGCAGGAGGAGGCCATTCGGTCCTTCGAGCCAGCACCGCCATTCAATGTGATCATGGCTGATCATTCTCCCCCACTCCAGCCCCCTCAACCCCTCTTATCCTCCCTCCTCCCCCCTCCCTTCCTCCATCCCCCCTCCCATCACCCCCCTCCCTCCCTAGGAGATAGATTTAAACTTTAAAATGTGAATAACTTAAAAAATATAACACCGATTTCAATGAAACTTTTTCCATTAGCACCAAAGGGACGACGGTGAGTAAGGTGGGCCTAAAATTGTCGCGCTATCGTGTACCGTTTTGGCTGTAGTTCAGGAACAAACAAACAAACGAGAGTTTTTATATACGGATGTGTGGGGCAATGATTTTACACATAAAGATGTGGTGCTTGTAATGCATTGTCAGGGGTGATGATGAAAGCAGATAGGATTGTGATGTTTAAGAGGCTTTGAAAGGCATATAGAATCCAGGGTATGGAGGGATATGGCTTGGGTGCAGGCAGAGGAGATTAACATCATCCTGTTGAGCACAGACAATATGGGTGGTGGGGCCTGTTCCAGTTCTATGATGTGCTGTACTGTTCTATGTTCTATACTCCTTCAATCAATAAGTTGAAGGGGGTGTCTATTGGTTTGTTGCATATCAATTTAATCGGGAAACAGACAGAATATTTATTAAAGATGCTTGTAGTATTTATGATTCTTCAAATATCCCATGTGTTAATTTAAAAGGCATTGGAACCAAAAACTTACCAGCCTCTTCCAGAAAGAAAGGCATTGAATGGATGTTGGATACATGTACATTCTGTGGAATATCAATCTCCCCCTCTTCATTAGCAGTTCAATTTCCACCTGAGCACCTAGACCTCTTGATTGCTAGCCATTTTAATTCCCATCCCCATTATAGCTGAAGATAGATACAAAATGCTGGAGTAATTCAGCGGGTCAGGCAGCATCTCTGGAGAGAAGGAATGGGTGACGATTCGGGTCGAGACCCTTCTTCAGATTGACCTGTCTGTCCTTGGCTTCCTCCACTGCCAGGATGAGAGGAGATCTTATCAAAACGTATAAGATTATTAAGGGGTTGGACACGTTAGAGGCAGGAAACATGTTCCCAATGTTGGGGGAGTCCAGAACAAGGGGCCGCAGTTTAAGAATAAGGGGTAGGCCATTTAGAACTGAGATGAGGAAAAACTTTTTCAGTCAGAGAGTTGTGACTGTGGAATTCTCTGCCTCAAACGGCAGTGGAGGCCAATTCTCTGAATGCATTCAAGAGAGAGCTAGATAGAGCTCTTAAGGATAGCGGAAGCAGGGGGTATGGGGAGAAGGCAGGAACGGGGTACTGATTGAGAATGATCAGCCATGATCACATTGAATGGCGGTGCTGGCTCGAAGGGCCGAATGGCCTCCTCCTGCACCTATTGTCTATTGTCTATTGTGAGGCCAAACACAAACTAAAGGAACAGCGCCTCGTATTCCTCCTTGGTAGTCTACAACCCAATGGCCTGAACATTGATTTTGTCTAATTTCAGTTATCCATCCTGATCCTCCGAGACAAACTTTTTCCCCACAAGACTCTGCCCACTTTCACCCAGCTTCTTCTTCACCCATTCCATTTGTCCATCACCAACACTCTCCTCTCATCGGATCCCCACCTCCCCCATCTGCCCATCTCATCTTATTAACATATAACAACATATATAACAACTACAGCATGGAAACAGGCCTGTCCGGCCCTACCAGTCCACGCCGACCATTCTCCCTGACCTAGTCTCATCTACCTGCACTCAGACCATAACCCTCCAATCCCCTCCTATCCATATACCTATCCAATTTACTCTTAAATAATAAAATCGAGCCAGCCTCCACCACTTCCACCGGAAGTCCATTCCATGCAGCCACAACCCTCTGAGTAAAGAAATTCCCCCTCATGTTACCCCTAAACCTTTGTCCCTCAATTCTGAAGCTATGTCCCCTTGTTGGAATCTTCCCCACTCTCAAAGGGAAAAGCCTACCCACGTCAACTCTGTCCGTCCCTCTCAAAATTTTAAAAACCTCTATCAAGTCCCCCCTCAACCTTCTACGCTCCAAAGAATAAAGACCCAACCTGTTCAACCTCTCTCTGTAGCCTAAGTGCTGAAACCCAGGCAACATTCTAGTAAATCTCCTCTGTACCCTCTCCATTTTGTCGACATCCTTCCTATAATTTGGCGACCAGAACTGCACACCATACTCCAGATTCGGCCTCACCAATGCCCTGTACAATTTCAACATTACATCCCAACTTCTATACTCGATGCTCTGATTTATAAAGGCAAGCATACCAAACGCCTTCTTCACCACCCTATCCACATGAGATTCCACCTTCAGGGAACAATGCACAGTTATTCTCAGATCCCTCTGTTCCACTGCATTCCTCAATTCCCTACCATTTACCCTGTACGTCCTATTTTGATTTGTCCTACCAAAATGCAGCACCTCACACTTATCAGCATTAAACTCCATCTGCCATCTTTCAGCCCACCCTTCCAAAAGGCCCAAGTCTCTCTGTAGACTTTGAAAATCTACCTCACTATCATCTACTCCACCTATCTTAGTATCATCTGCATATTTACTAATCCAATTTGCCACACCATCATCCAGATCATTAATGTAAATGACAAACAACAGTGGACCCAACACAGATCCTTGGGGCACTCCACTAGACACTGGCCTCCAACCTGACATACAATTGTCAACCGTTACCCTCTGGTATCTCCCATTCAGCCATTGTTGAATCCATCTTGCAACCTCACTATTAATACCCAACGATTTAACCTTCTTAATCAACCTTCCATGTGGAACCTTGTCAAATGCCTTACTGAAGTCCATATAGACAACATCCACAGCCTTGCCCTTATCAATTTCCCTGGTAACCTCTTCAAAAAATTCAAGAAGATTAGTCAAACATGACCTTCCAGGCACAAATCCATGTTGACTGTTTCTAATCAGGCCTTGATTATCCAAATAATTATATATATTGTCCCTAAGTATCTTTTCCATTAATTTTCCCACCACAGACGTCAAACTAATAGGTCTATAATTGCTAGGTTTACTTTTAGAACCTTTTTTAAACAACGGCACAACATGCGCAATGCGCCAATCTTCCGGCACCATCCCTGTTTCTAATGACGTTTGAAATATTTCCGTCATAGCCCCTGCTATTTCTGCACTAACTTCCCTCAATGTCCTAGGGAATATCCTATCAGGACCTGGAGACTTATCCACTTTTATATTCTTCAAAAGTGTCCGTACCTCCTCTTCTTTAATCCTCCTAATTTCCATCACTACTCTACTTGT
Organism: Rhinoraja longicauda; assembly: GCF_053455715.1. Taxonomy (NCBI): domain Eukaryota; kingdom Metazoa; phylum Chordata; class Chondrichthyes; order Rajiformes; family Arhynchobatidae; genus Rhinoraja; species Rhinoraja longicauda. The sequence goes on from NC_135983.1 coordinate 9,828,872, forward strand.
TTCGCTTACCTCACATAATTCAATATCCTTCTCCTCGGTAAATACCGAAGAAAAGAAATTGTTTAATATCTCCCCCATTTCTTCCGGCTCAGCACATAGCTGTCCACTCTGACTCTCTAATGGACCAATTTTATCCCTCACTATCCTTTTGCTATTGACATATCTGTAGAACCCCTTGGGGTTTACTTTTACATTACTTGCCAAAGCAGCCTCATATCTTTTTTTCGCTTTTCTAATTTCCTTCTTAAGATTCCTTTTACATTCTTTATATTCCTCAAGAACCTCATTTACTCCCTGCCGCTTATATTTATTGTATATCTCCCTCTTTTTCCGAACCAAGTGTCCAATTTCCCTGGAAAACCACGGCTCTTTCAAATTATTATTCTTTCCTTTCCACCGAACAGGGACATAAAGACTCTGTACTCTCAAAATTTCACCTTTAAATATCCTCCATTTCTCTATTATATCCTTTTCATAAAACAACAATTTCCATTTCACTCCTTTTAAATCCTTTCTCATCTCCTCAAAATTAGCCTTTCTCCAATCCAAAATCTCAACCCTTGGTCCAGATTTGACCTTCTCCATAATGATATTGAAACTAATGGCATTATGATCACTAGACCCAAAGTGCTCCTCAACACATACCTCCGTCACCTGACCCATCTCATTTCCTAACAGGAGGTCCAACACTGCCCCTTCTCTGGTAGGCACCTCTACGTATTGCTGCAAAAAACTATCCTGCACACATTTTACAAACTCCAAACCATCCAGCCCTTTAACAGAATGTGATTCCCAGTCTATATACGGAAAATTGAAATCACCCACAATCACCACTCTGTGCTTACTACTAATATCTGCTATCTCCTTACATATTTGCTCTTCCAATTCTCGTTCCCTATTTGGCGGTCTATAATACACCCCTATAAGTGTTGCTAAACCTTTCTCATTTCTGAGTTCCACCCAAACAGCCTCCTTAATCGAGCCTTCTAGTCTGTCCTGCCAAAGCACTGCTATGATATCCTCCCTGACAAGCAATGCAACACCCCCACCTCTTGCCCCTCCGATTCTATCACATCTGAAACAATGAAATCCTGGAATATTTAATTGCCAATCGCAACCCTCCTGCAACCATGTTTCACTGATCGCCACAACATCATACTTCCAGATGTCAATCCAGGCTCTAAGCTCATCCACCTTTCTTACAATGCTCCTAGCATTAAAATATACACATTTAAGGGACCCATCATTTCTTATTCTCAGTTTATTTCTTTTCCCTTCTTTCTCTCCTACATATTGGGTCTGAGTGTTTCCCTTTTCTGCCTCCTGCCTCACACACTGCCTATTAGCTATCTGTGTTTGAGTCCCTCCCCCCAACCGTACTAGTTTAAAGTCTCCGCAGTTATTTTAGCAAATCTCCCCGCCAGGATATTGGTTCCCCTCGGGTTCAGATGCAACCCGTCCTTTTTGTACAGGTCATACTTCCCCCAGAAGAGGTCCCAATGATCCAGAAACTTGAAACCCTGCTCCCTGCACCAGTTCCTCAGCCACGTATTTATCCTCCACCTCACTCCATTCCTATTCTCACTATCGCGTGGCACAGGCAGTAAGCCTGAGATTATTACTTTGGAAGTCCTTTTTTTTAACTCTCTTCCTAGCCCCCTAAATTCTCCTTTCAGGACCTCTTCCCTTATCCTACCTATATTGTTGGTACCTATATGTACCACGACCTCTGGCTCCTCTCCCTCCCCTTTCAGGATATCCTGGACACGCTCAGACACATCCCGGACACCGGCACCAGGGAGGCAAACCACCATCCGGGTCTCCCGACTGCGTCCACAGAAACGCCTATCTGACCCCCTCACTATAGAGTCCCCTATTACTACTGCTCTCCTCTTCCTTTCCCTACCCTTCTGAGCAACAGGGCCGGACTCCTTGCCAGAGGCCCGGGCACCGTCGTTGCCCCCAGGTAGGCTGTCCCCCCCAACAGTACTTAAACAGGAGTACTTATTTCCAAGGGGTACAGCCACCGGGGTACTCCCTAGTCCCTGCCTCTGTTCCTTGCCCCCCCTAACAGTGACCCACTTGTCTACCTCCTGTGGTCTAGGAGTGACCACCTCCCTGTAACTCCTATCTATAACCTCCTCACTCTCCCTGATCAGACGGAGGTCATCAATCTGCCGCTCCAGGTTCCTAATACGGTCCCTTAGGAGCCCCATCTCGTCACACCTGGCGCAGATGTGGATGTCTGGAAGACTATCAGACTCCCAGATTCCCCACATCTGACACCCAGAACAAAAAACTGCCCTGGCAGTCATACTCTCCAAACAAAGCCCCGCGCTCGGTTACTAAACCTACCGCCCGGCCGCTACTCCAACCGCTCCAACCGCCCACCCAAAAGAACTGAGTGATCTCCTGGGAGAGGCGAAAAACCGGATAAAAAACCCAGGCCAATTTGGGAAAAAATCCGGGAAATTCCTCTCCGACCCCAAGCTAGGCGATCGAAACTAGTCCGGGAGATCACACAGGTCTTACTCCTTACTATCCCCACACAATCCCCACACAATCCCCACACAATCCCCACACAATCCCCACACACTACTTCCCAAGCAACACAGCTTGGTGCTGCTTGCTACTGCTGCTGCTTGCTGCTGCTACTGCTGCTTGCTGCTGCTGCTACTGCTGATTGCTGCTGCTGCTGCTGCTGCTGCTGCTGCTGATTGCTGCTCAGGTCCCATATTCTATTTTTTCCCATCAAAATTCCTCATCCACAGCCCCTGGTTACCTCCATCAATCGCACCTCAGCCTGTGGTGTTATCCCCACCCTTCTCTTCCCCCACCTGACTCCATCCAAGATCCATGCCTCCTCGCTTATCTCATGCCATCTGCTGCCCCACTCCACCTCCTCTTTATCTTCTCCACTCTTTAATTCTTGAGGAAGGGTCCCGATCCAAAATAATGACTCCATTTCCTTCCAAAGATTCTACCTGACCCTCCGTCTTCCTTCAGCAGCTTGTATTTTGCTCAGTGAAATCTCAGTGAAAAAGGTTATCCAGTTATCTCCACTCCAATTGACCGTAGTATTGTCAGCTTGGGTAGTCTTACTATTCAGATAGAAGTATCTCTCATCGTGAAGATTAAATGGGAAAAATGAGCTGGTGTGAGATATTTGAGGTGTTATAAATCTCAAGAGCGTCTTTAATAAAGTGATTGTTCTGTCATTTATGCAGTTTTAATGATGTGGTAGTTATTTTAACTGATACTGTTAAAATATAAAAGAAATTTGACTTGATGACAAGCACTAGAAGGATGGATGAGCTGATCTAATGTTAAAGGTAAATTCTTGCTTAGACTGACTATCCATTGTGACCTGTACTTATTTAACCGAGCCTAATTTCACCTTTTAAAAAAAGCAATCAATATGATGATCAATGTTGCTTAATGAGCAAGCACTCTAGCTAATGTTGTGATGATAATAACAATGCAAGATTTAATGACAATGAAAAATAATGCACCAATCAATATTGTAGCTATTTTGTCTCGGAGTCTTTTACTACACTATGATGCCTATTGACTGATGCTGAACCCTCAATCCATGTAAAGTATATCTCATATTGACAATGTGTCAATTATTACAAAGGTCTTTTAACATGTTAATATAATAGTCTCTAATTATTTTAAAGTTAACTGTTTCCACTTCAGTGAACTGACAGAAGCCAGGGCGGAACAGTGGCGCAGCGGTAGAGCTACTGCTTAACAGCGCAAGAGACCCGGGTTCAATCCTGACTACAGGTGCTGTCTGCGGAGTTTGTACGTTCTCCCCATGACCTGTATGGGGTTTTTCCGCAATCTTCGGTTTCCTCCCACACTCCAAAGACGTACAGGTATGTAGGTTAATTGGCTTGGTGTATGTGTGAATTGTCCCTGGTGTGCGTAGTGTTAGTGTGCGGGGATATCCGGTCGGTGCAGACTCAGTGGGCCGAAGGGCCTGTTTCCAAGCTGTATCTCTACACTAAACTTGGTTTAAGGGAAAACTTATATTAAACAGTCTCGATTAATTTTCTAAGGTAATAAATATTCTACGTTTCTGTAGAATGTAGCGACGAAATATTAAAAATAAAACGCATTAAGTCATCTGGAACACGATGCACAGAAGAACTGTAATGAAAGTATGAACATTCTAATGGGCCATGAGGATAATAAAACATTATTCAGAGCCCCCAGTTTGATCCTGACCTTGGGTTCTGTCTGTGTGGAATTTGCATGTTCTCCCTGTGACCACGTGGACTTCCTCCAGGTGCTCGGTTTCCACCCATTTCCCAAAGACGAGCCAAAAAGGATTATCTGATTAGCAAATTTATGGTTCTCACCTTAGTCGGTCTCACCTCAACCTCCAACTCTAGAAGCATAGAAAATAGGTGCAGGAGGAGGCCATTCGGCCCTTTGAGCTAGCATCGCCATTCATTGTGATCATGGCTGATCATCCACAATCAGTAACCTGTGCCCAACTTCTCCCCATATCCCTTGATACTAGCCCCCAGAGCTCTAGCTAACTCTCTCTTAAATTCATGCAGTGATTTAGCCTCCACTGCCCTCTGTGGCAGAGAATTCCACAAATTCACAACTCACTGGGTGAAAAAGTTCCTTCTCACCTCAGTTTTAAATGGCCTCCCCTTTATTCTAAGACTGGCCCCTAGTTCTGGACTCCCCCAACATTGGGAACATTTTTCCTGCATCTAGCTGGTCCAGTCCTTTTATAATTTTATATGTCTCGATAAGATTCCCTCTCATCCTTCTAAACTCCAGTGAATACTTGCATATAACCTATTTGTCCCTCTTGTATCTTTTAGTTACTGTTTGTTTTCTTGGGTAACCTGATTTAAGGGAATAACTAGAGATTATCATCATATGAGTTGATGTTCTATTTAACAGGGAGCAGCTAGAATTATCAACAGTGATTTTAAATTTCCAGGACAAGGCTGGAGAAGTGAATTGACTTGTGTAGGCTGAGCTCAGCCGTTGATAAATAAACTTCACCGGTCGTGAAATTTTTTTTTAAAGCACTGAATGCTGTGCACAACTAGTAAATAAATATGCCGAGCTTTACTATTGCAGTTAAATTGGTGCAGAATCGTAGAATTCTACCACACAAGCCTGTTTGGCCTATTGTTTTAATTGCTAGCCAGATTAATTTTAAATTAATCCCACATACATAAACCTACAGGTCTTCAAGTACTAATCCAGATATATTTAAAATGCAACAAGTGTCTTTCCCTCCAACACACTTTCATGCAGTAAGTTCCAGACTCTTACTATTGTTTGAACATCAACATTTTTCCTCAACTTCCAGCTAATCCTCTTCCCAATTCCTTTAAATCAACATCCCTGTTATGTAACTTCTGCCAAGTTAAACAAATGCAACCCATTTATAATTTTCTGCTGCACCACTGACTTCCCCACCATCGAATGGATCTATTGGGAGATGCTGCCTCAAAATGGCAGCCAACATCACCAAAGACCCACACCACCCTGGCCACGCTCTCATTTCACTCCTGCCTTGAGAAGAAGGTACAGCAGCCCATAAACCGTGACCACCAGGTAGAAGAACAGCCCCTTCCCAGCAACCATCAGGCTCTTGAACACTGCACTATAACCTCAGCAACTATGAACTTCTTTGGACTGTGTCTTTAATAGCACTATTATGGTTATTAATTTATTATATTTTTGATTCTCGTATATTACTAGTGTGTTTTGAGTTTATGGGCCTGTTAAGCTGCAGCAAGTAAGAACTGTACTGCTCCACTGACAATATGACAATTAAACACTCTTGAATCTCATGACTTGACTCTCAGTCAAGCATGTTTTGTCTTCTTGGTCCATTGGGGTAACTCCTGCCTAGATATGCTCTCATCTTAATTGTGCTGCTCCAGCCCAGGTAACATACCTGTTAATTTCTACACCCTCTCTCATGCAGTCAAATGCATCCTGTACTGTAACAACCAAAACTTTACACAGGGCTGCAGCCTAATGGGTGATCAATCCAACCGTGATCGATAAGCAAGGGAAGGGGCAATATTAATCCCAGTGCTTAAACATGATAACAAGATGACGAAGGCAGACCAAGAACAGAAAGGGTCTAAAGAAGTGTCTCGACCCAAAACGTCACCCATTCCTTCTCTCCTGAGATGTTGCCTGACCTGCTGAGTTACTCCAGCATTTTGTGAATAAGAACAGAAAGGGAATTCAAGAAAATAATGCGGTCCAAATTGTGAAAATGAACAAAACTATCAAAGCAGCAAAGTATCAAGGCACCAAATACTTATTTTTGTAACTATATAAATGGAAAGAAATGTTATTTGACATTTTCCAATTCAGGACACAACTGAATTTAGACAGCTTTGAAGAATTTGTGTTGCATAAGCAACCTCTATCAGAGAGACACTATCAGGGCGGCACAGTAGCATAGCTGGTAGAGCCACTGTCTCAGTGCCGGAGAGCCGGATTCTATCATGGCCTCTGGTACTGACAGTGTGAATTTTGAACACTCTATGACCGCGTGAGTTTCCTCCCAGGTTCCAAAGATTTGTAGTGCAGATTTGTAGGTTAATTGGCCTCTGTAAAATTGTCCCTATTGTGTGGGAAGTGTATAGAATCACACAGCATGGAAACAGGTCCATCGGCCCAACTCGTCCGCACTGACCAAGATGCCCCACCTGCCTGCATTTGGCCCATCCTTCTAAACCTTTCCCATCTATGTATCTGTCTCAATATCTTTTAAATGCTGATAGTGCCTGCTTCAACTGCCTCCTCTAGCACTCATTCCATTTACCCACCACCCTCTGTGTCAAAAAAGTTGTTCCTCGGGTTCCTATGAAAATTGTTCCCTTTTCACCTTAAACCTATGCACTGGTTCTTGATTCTCCAATTCCCCCATCAATTGCCCACATGATTTTGTATCTCTCAACTAAAGATGGATTTTGAAGAGAAGGGATAAATTTGAAGCGGAAACGGCCAACAAGCTTGAATTCATCAAATGGCGACACTTTTATTGTGTTTAATCTCACAAATAATACATTAACAACGCACAACATTAAAAGTCTAAATGTTACAAAAACTGAAAATTTTAAAAGTGCTTACAGAGGTTTATATTTTACAATAAATACTTGATTAACAGTGTCTTGACATTTTTAAAAGTAGCATCCATGTTGCAATGGTAATTGTTGAAAGCCAAGACATGTTAAATCATCACATGCTAAACAAACAAATTTGGATTAAAAACGCTTTAAACATCTATGTACAAGAACATATATGACAGGACATGTCTATGCTTCTGTATAGTCTGTGAGCTGCAGAGAAATCTCCATGTAGATTATAAAGCTGGATGCCCAAAAAATGCCTGGAAAAAGTAAACAATCTCAATTTTTTTTTAAATTGAAACTAATTTTTTTTCTTGTGCTTCTTTGCTCCTGCTGTAAACCTTGTAAACCTTTCTGCTTTTACTGGATGTAGTATGACAAACACCGAGGCCTGTCTAAATGAGGTACAATGATTCATTAAATGTCACAAGGTTCACGTTGCATTAAGTGCTGATACATTCTTTGCTGGAATTCCCTGTGAGCCTTGCGAGCTGTAAATGCTAAGATATATGAAGCCTGGTTTCCTTTAAGGTAAAACATGTGAAATGCTGACAAAGGCCTCGGCTAATACGAAGCTCGTGTTATTTCCTCCCTGCCAGCCACCCTCATCCTCTTAGTCACCACTCTGTGAAAATACAGGATGACCCCAAGACCTGAAGCGCATCAGATGTAACCGAAAGACCAAAGCTAAAAACAGACCTCGATCTCCTGGATTGTTTTCTCTGGAACGCTTTTTGAGTTGAGGGGAGACCTGACAGAAGTATATAAAATTATGGGAGGCATGGATAGTGGAGACAGTCAGAACCTTTGTCTGCAGAGTGGAAATGTCAAAGACTAGAGAGCATAGCTTTAAGGTAAGGGGGGGGGGTTAAGTTTAAAGGAGATGTGCTGAGCAAGTTTGAGGTGGGGGTGTCTGGATTGCCAGCGGTGGTTGTGGAGGAGGAGACAATAGTGGCATTTGAAGTTTTTAGATCGATAATTATGTAGAAATGGAGAAATATGGATCATGTGCAGGCAGATGAGATTTGTTTATTGTGGGATCATGTTTGGCACAGACATTATGGGCTGAAGGGCCTGTTCCTGTGCCATACTGTTCTATGATCTGGCTGATCTGCAGATACAGAGGGATCTGGGGGTGGGAGGGGGGTGGAGGTGAAATCAAAAGGGCGTGAGTAAAGGTGTGGGGTGGGGGGAGTGGGCAATCGCTCTGAGAACTGACCAAAACGCACGAGCCAAATGTCGTCTTCCTATTAAATTATGAAATATGAAACAATCTGATAAAGATCAACAGGCCTTAATTTCATGTGCCACCCATACAATATCCTTTAGACTTTAGAGATACCGTGCAGAAACAGGCCCTTCAGCCCAATGAATCCACACTGACCAGCGATCACCCCGTACTTGGGACAAAACCAATTAACTTACAAACCTGCACGTCTTTGGAGTGTGGGAGCACCCGGAGAAAACTCACACGGTCACATGGAGAATGTACAAACCCTACACAGACAGCACCGGTAGTCAGGATCAAACCCTGGTCTCTGGTGCTGTAAGGCAGCAGCTCTACCGCTGTGCCACCCTAAAGGGAGGGTGTGGCTGAGAGTGAGATGGAAAGCTTAATAGTGCTGAGAGATGTAGACTGTCTGTTAGGTTGGGCTCTACTGCTGTGCCCAGTATATGTCATGTTGCATCATATCCCTTTCCAGTTTAATCTCTAACCAAAAAGGTTACTTATGGAATTAGACAAGTCCTTCTCTCCTGCTCTGTCTCTACACTATCGACATACGCGCGACAGATTCATGTTACATCATTTTGCCAACAACACCAATTACAATTGATATTTGGTAAAACTTCCCAAGATGCCTCACAGGAGTGGTACAAAACAAGATGTGACAACGAGCCACAGAAGACAATAATTCGGGTGGCCAAACTCTTGGTCAAAGAGGGGAGTTCCAAGAACCACCTTCAAGGAGGAGAGAAAGTTTTAGAGAGGGAACTCTAGAGCTTAGGACTTGGCACAGCCATAAGTGATGGAGTTGGTGATGGCCACAATTTAGTGATCGTGGAAATCTCGGCAGATCAGAATAGGAGGGGGTTGCAGTGATAGACCCTTGGAGGGACTTGCAAACAAGGATGAGATTTGGTAAATTAGTGCCTTGCTGAAGTGGGATTGCGCTATAGGATCATAAAACGTTTACAGGGCAGGAGGAAGTCATTTGGCACATCACGACTGTGCTGGTTTTAGTAATGAGGTCCCCAGCCTAATCTTACCTTCAAGTATTGGGTCCCTACCCTGCAGGTTAGGGCTCTTTATGTACACACCCTGGTACCTCTTAAATATGATGAGTTTCTGCCTCTACCAACCCTTCAACATTGAGCTGTACTCCCCACAGCCCTGATGGTGAAAACATTTCCTCATTCGCTCTAGTCCTTCCAATTACTTCAAATCCACCTCCCTTGGTTTTTTATACTCCTTTGCTGAGTAAGTAGGTTCTTTCCATTACTTCATCAACTCAATCTCAACTCAATTAAGTCTCCCATTGACCTCCTCTACTCCAAAGAAAACAACCTCAGCCTCCCCAACCCTTCCTCACGGCTACAATTTTCCACTTCTGCCGATGTCTTCATCGATCACCTCTGCACCTCTCCAGTGAAGTTATCAGTTTCCTGCAACGTGGAGGCTCAAACAGGGTGAATGTGACTCATTCTGCGCTTTGCAGGGCGATTACCACAAGAGAGAAACGCCGTCTGTCCATTCCCTCCACTGATGCTGTCTGACCAGTTGAGTTCCTCCTGCACTTTCTCGCTTAGAACAACCCCTTCTCCTTGGTAAGATATAAATATACTTCTACGGTTTTTAGTTTGCACCATTAATGCGGGGACAATGTTCCTGCCTCTGTGGATTTGCGTTGATGTTGCGATGTGGGTTCGTGGATGGATCCAGCAGGCCGTGACTGCTTTAGCACAGCAGGTTGCATTTAGAACCTGATGGGACTCATTACTCAGGTGAACTGAAGCCAGAACCCCTTGTAAACGATTCCTATTCCCACCAATTGGGTAAAAATTGCCACAAATATCCTGCTGTGGCCTCCAGCCATTTCTCTCATGCTGTTTACAGGTCCCCATCCCTCATTCTTGCAGCTGCGAAACAATATTAATTTTGTTGCTATTATCAGATATTAATGCATTTTCGAGTCTTGATAGTCTTGCAGTGCGGAATGCTGGGATAACAGTGGGTCAGGCATCTCTGGGGTACATGGATAGGTGACGTATCGGGTCAAGACATATTCTCACACAAAACATCATAAACTTTGCAGAGAAGAATCCACCTTATGGTGGTGTGAGTCACGGGTGGAGCAAGCATTTTTAGGGTGGCACAGAGGCACAGTGGTAGACTTGTTGCCTTACAGCTGCCAGACCCGGGATTGATCCTGACTATGGGTGCTGTCTGTACAGAGTTTGGACTTTCTCCCTGTGACCACGTGGGTTTTCTCTGGGTGCTCCGGTTTCCTCCCACCCTCCAAAGACATGGTTGGTAGGTTAATTGACTTCTGTAAATTGTAGAATGGCCTTTGTGAGTAGGATAGTCCCAGTGTACGGGGTGTTCGCCGGTCGGCGCAGACTCGGTGGGCCGAATAGCCTGTTTCCTCAATGTATCTTTAAAGAAGCTCCAAAGTCTAAAGAAAGAGGCCCTTCAGCCAACCGAGTGCATGCTATCTCATTCTGTGTGGCCCCATTTTCCATCGATTCATCCCAAATTCCACCTCACTTGCATACCAGGAGGCAAATTGCAAAGCCAGTTACACGTCTTTAGCACGTGAGAGCACCCAGTGAAAACCGATGTGCAAGCTCCAGAGGTCAGGATGGAATCCGGGTTGTTGGAGCACTGAGGCAGAAGCACTACCAGCTGCACCACTGTGGCACCTACCGATGAGATGAATCCGATTTAGCTCTCCCATTCTTTCTTTCCCCCCCCCCCCCCCCCCCCCACTCTGGGACTGAAGGGATTGCCCTTGTGTGGAGGGAGGGAGCGATCTGGAGCTGGGCCCCTGCAGTGCAGAAGAGTAAGCGGGGGAGGGGGGGGGGATTGTCTCACTGAAACTGGTAATTGCCTGTGGTTAGAACAAAAGGATAGGGCGGTGGGCATTTAACAAAAATTCCTCCGCTTCTGGGCACCACATCTATAGAATCTTTCTACCCAGGCAGTGGCTGCTCAGTGCTTATTCAAAAAAAAATTTACCCAGTAAATTGATATAAATGCAGCAAAAAATTGGAAATGCACAGGAGAATCTGTGGACAGGTTTGTTCCATCGATAGACGGTGATTGACCCAAAGTGTCAATTCTGTCCCTGCCTCCACAAATGCTGCCTGACCTGATGCATGTGCCCAGCATTTCCTTCAGATCTTTCTAATCCAGATCTTTCCCATTTACATTTTTTTCTCTTGCTTTGAGCAGTCGATGGCTCATTGGATCTCCAGGGATGTGCGGGTCAGGCGGGGAAGTGAAGCACTGGCAGATGGTAGACGGATTGAATGGAAAGATACAGCATGGAAACAGGTCCTTCGTCCCACCGAGGGCACGCTGACAATCGATCGCCCCTTCACGCCAGTTCTATTTTATCCCACTTTCTCATCCATCCACTACACCCTCGGGGCAACTAACAGAGGCCAATTAACCTACAAACCTGCATGTCTTTGGGATCTGGGAGGAAACCGGAGCACCCAGAGGAAACCCTTGCGGTCACAGGGAGAAGGTGCAAACTCCACCACCACCAATACCTGAGGTCAGGATTGATCCCAGGTCTCTGGCGCCGTGAGGCAGCAGCTCTACCAGCTGTGCCACTGTGCTGCAGTTTCACGGTACATCGGAAATGAATCGAAAAGGAAAATCACCTTTCTTTTGAAGGCCTCATCTCAGAATATGGAAGGGTGCTATGAGGACTTGGAGCTTACCCACGCAACCGTTTATGATGAGGTTCCTATGGATAAATCTAATGCTGGAGTAACTCTGCGGATCAGACAATAGACAATAGACAATAGGTGCAGGAGTAGGCCATTCGGCCCTTCGAGGCAGCACCGCCATTCAATGTGATCATGGCTGATCATTCGCAATTAGTACCCCATTCCTGCCTTCTCCCCATACCCCCTGACTCCGCTATCCTTAAGAGCTCTATCTAGCTCTCTCTTGAATGCATTCAGAGAATTGGCCTCCACTGCCTTCTGAGGCAGAGAATTCTACAGATTCACAACTCTCTGACTGAAAAAGTTTTTCCTCATCTCCGTTCTAAATGGCCTACCCCTTATTCTTAAACTGTGGCTCCTGGTTCTGGACTCCCCCAACATTGGGAACATGTTTCCTGCCTCTAACGTGTCCAACCCCTTAATAATCTTATACGTTTCGATAAGATCCCCTCTCATCCTTCTAAGAAGGACCAGGCAGCATCTCAGGAGAGAAGGAATGGGTGACGTTTCGGGTCGAGACCCTTCTTCAGACTGATGTCAGGGGAGGGGTGGGACAAAGATAGGATGTAGTTGGAGACAGGAAGATAGTGGGAGAATTGGGAACTCGGGAGGGGAAAGAGAGGGACAGAGGAACTATCTGAAGCTTTCCTATCGACAAATGTGCACAAGACCGTTAGCTTTCCCTTCGCCTGCACGGGCAACCTGTAGCAAGCTTCTTTTGCAGGTCTCCCTCATCCTCAGACTGCATCACCTTGGGCGAAGTATCAGGTTCCCACCACCGCTCTTGGCGAGACCACCACACTGGACAACACACCCAGGAGCCTGCGATCCATTTATCTCAGGATCACGATGGCTGGTGCTTTGGCTAACAAGTGGTACAGACCTCCAACTCTCTCTAGGGTCCTCTCTGGGTGTCCAGAGGAGTGGCCCCTTTCCCATTCACCCTTCCCTTGCCTCACAGGGGAGGGAGCTTCCTCACCGCCATCCTCTCAACATGAATTGGACAGACGGAAGCAATTAATTTAGGCTTTGTTCTCTGTGCAGACACTAATTCGTGCCACATGAATAAAACATTGTAGAAGAAATTACAGCCGGTAGCTTTCGACCTGCTGTCTGAGGCACCACCGATTCAGTCTCTTCCACTGCAGTGACATCCTCCTTACTCTGATCTTAAAATCCAGCCAACTCCTCAGGACATCACTCACTACACAGCAAGAGTAGGTGTCGTGTGACGAAGCTTGCTGGTCACTAGAAAGTTACAACCACCAATAATGAACAATACCGCCCACCGCAAATTGGAGGAACAGCATCTCATATTTCGCTTGGGGAGACGGTATGAACATTGATTTCTCTAACTTCAGATAGTTCCTCTGTCCCTCCCTTTCCCCTCCCCCTTCCCAGTTCTCCCACTGTCTTCCTGTCTCCTACTACATCCTATCGTTGTCCCGCCCCCTCCCCTGACATCAGTCTGAAGAAGGGTCTCGACCCGAAACGTCGCCCATTCCTTCTCTCCTGAGATGCTGCCTGACCCACTGAGTTAGTCCAGCATTTTGTGATACCTTCGATTTGTACCCGGATCTGCAGTTATTTTCCTACAATAATCAACAGTACATCAACTCAATGAAGTTGAAATTCTTCCAATTTCATATTTCTGGAAACTAGCAAGCCCCATTATTTATCCCTGTTAGACCATGGATCCATTGATTTGAATGGAGTTCATGATAGGGCTCTTGAGTGTTGTTGCCTCAACATAACGTGTAGGGTTCGCCATGGCTCTGCACAGAAGCCTTCACAGGCAAGGAGTGAATTCACGGCGTTGCCGGTGGGTGTGTGTGTGGGTGCAACAGGGGAACAGAGGAGAGGGTTTCTCTCCGTGGGTTCTATTGGGACAGAGAGCTCGAGATATAAAGGGAGAGAGAAAGAGAGAATTCCGATGCCTGTTTTCTGATGTGGAACCGGGCTCTGAGGGAAAGCGACTACGTCATGCTGGAAGTCAACGGACTGCAACTCAAAGAATGGGTGAAGAGAATACCAGATGGGACAGGATGCTAAAGGGGACAAGTCATGAGCAACTTTGCAAGGCGTGAGTCATCAGGCAGGTCTTTCCTTCGTATTGCATTGTCTACTGCAAGGGAAATGGAACAAATCAATGAAGTGAAACAAAGCTCAAAGTCTTTCCCACTTCTGCTCAGGGTGTGCTGCTAATTCATCAGCAAGGATGATTTGATGGACCATCTCCTTTACCCAGCTCCCAGCTCGAATACAATGATCAGACGCGTAATGCAGAAGATTCTTCATCAGTCTCCCGACAAGCAGCAAGTAGGTCCAGCTCCAGACTAGTCAGTATGTTCCTTTGTAAGGAACACAGTGGTACAGCTGCTGGAAACCGCGACTGAGAGAGGGGCCCACACCCGAGAACGTCAAGTCGTCTGCTCTCTCCGCGGATGCTGCCTGCCCCGCCGCGTTTTTCCAGCATTTCCTTGGATAGTGAATTGAATTCGATACGATCTGCAGACCAGACCGCGTGAACAGCGTAGAGCTTAACAACATGACCGAGAATGTACACAGGCGGGATTTACAAACTAAATTTCTGCTTGATCCATCACACGATCCATGAATGCCTTCTGTTCTTCAAAAGCTGGATTTTTTTTCCGCTGAGGGATTCACCGGCTAATCGGCAATTGCGGCAGAGCCAAAGCTTGGTGAGGGATTGACTGAGCGGTCAGTACAGAGAACGGGTGGTCTGAGAAGAAAGCAAAGTCACTTCATAACCAAGTCCCAAATTAACAGCAAATTTGCACCAGAATTTACAGAGTTGTTACTCAGAGCTCCGATAAAACATTAGCTCCACAGATGCTGCCTGTCCCGCTGATCATTTCCAGCAATCTCTGTTTTTATTCCAGATTTCCAGCATCTGCAGTTATTTTATTATTTTTGGAGTTTTTCAAATTCATCGCAGTTAGTGGATTTTGAGATACGACTGTGAAAAAAATTTGTTCCTAAGCGATAGGAACAGAATTAGGTCATTCTGCCCATCAGGTCTATTCTACCCCGCCATTCAATCATGGCTGGTCTACCTTTCCCTCTTAACCCCATTCTTCTGCCTTCTCCCCATAACGCTTGACACCCGTGCTGATCAAGAATCTATCAGTCTCTGCCTTAAAAATATCCATTGATTTGGCCTCCACTGCCGTCTGTGGCAATGAACTCCACAGATTCACCACCCTCTGACTAAAGAAATTCCTCCTCATCTCCTTTTAAAGGTAAATATGAGTGGGAATATTCGAGGCCATCACTACAGGCAAACATGTCCAGAAATGTGAGCGGACATCAATGAGCTAGTAAAATAGTTCTCATAATTACTTTTATTCCCATTTCCTTTGATTCTAGTCTAACACCTCCAGGCAATTAGCTGTGAAAATTCCGTTACTATTTCAACAGGGATGCTGACACTCAACATTTGTGCTCTCTAAGCCTATTTTCAAGGCAGGAGTGGCATTAACTGCACATTAATACCTAGCTAAATCACCTAGAGATAAGGGAGTGCCCAGGACAGTTATATACAAGTGAATGTAAAATAGCTTCTGCACTCTATGGCAGCAAATCTCGGACAGGGCAGTGGAGTTTACTCCATCCAATGTAGGCACAGCGAATTGATAATTGGAAACACGCCTATTTATAGTTAACAGCATAAACAGGATATAGACCATCGGTGTAAACATAGCCCGGAGACTTGCATCTTGTTGGAGCACACTGTTGTTGGGGTGTTAATCACAACCAGGTCAGGGCTGCAGAAATGGAGTCGCCACCGGCCCTAGATGTTAGTGAGTGCAGAATTGTCATTATAATCGAGTCTGGGAGTCACACTGCACAGTTACAGACCCCATGGCTTACTGAAGCTGTGTTGGCCATCAAGCATCCATTTGCAGTTGGCCAATCCTAGATTTGTAGAGTTATACAGCATGGAAACAGACCCTTTGGCCCAACTCATCCATGCCAACCAAGATGTCCATCCACGCTAAGCCTGCATTCGGCCCATGTATCTCTTTCCTGTCCATGTGTGTCTGTCTAAATCCAAATCTTTTAAACATTGTGAACATACCTGCCTCTACCGTGTCCTCCGATAGGTCGCCCCACATATTCACTACCCCTGTAAGAAAAACGTGCCCCTCTTGTCCCCTTTAAATCTTTGGTTTTGCCTGCCCCGACCCTGGTGAAGAGACTGACTCAGCCATGATTGAATGGCAGAGTAGAATAGACCTGATGGGCCGAATGACCTAGTTCTGTTCCTATCGCTTATGAACATACTTTTTTCACAATCGTATCGAAATCCACTAACTGTGATGAATTTGAAAAGCTCCAAAAAACAAAAAAAATTGCCCATCTGCCCATCATCATTAATAAGCTTCTATAATATCCCCACACAGCTCCCATCGCCCCTCTCACCTTAAAGCTATGCTCTCAAATCTTTGACATTTCTACCCTGGGAGAAAGGTTCTTCCCCATCTCTTAGTCCTTGAAATAAACTAGATTACATGGACCGAGGCTGAGGGGAGACCTGATAGAAGTATGTTAAAATTATGAGAGGCACAGAATAGGGTAGACTGTCAGAACCTTTATCCCAGGGTGAAAATGTCAAAGACTAGCAGGCAGAGCTTTAAAAAGGACAAATTCTAAGGACGTGCAGGGTGTTTTTTTTTACACACAGAGAGGGATGCGTGCCTGGAGCACACTGCCAAGGATGGTGATGGCGGCACTTATGAGAGTGACATTTAAGAGGCTTCAATATAGGCACATGAATATGCAGAGAACACAAAGGAAAATGGATCATGTGCAGGCAGAAGAGATTAGTTTATCTCATCATCGTGTTCAGCACGGACTTAGTGGGCTGAAGGGCCCTTCCTGTCCTGTACTGTTCCATGTTCTGTCCTCATAAATCCCGCCCATTGCTCACCAGTGCCCCATGCTCCCTCCTGCAGTGTAGTGGCCAACATGGCACCTTGTGCTCTGTCAGTACACCTTGGTTTCCACTCTTCTACCAGGGCCTACCTACTCCACACTTGATCTTGCAACCTACACAGCAAAGATTCCTGGATGTCTGACCATCTTGTCCACCTGTAGGGTTCTGGTATGTTTAATGAATCACTTCGAATCATCGGGTCAAGGTGTACGGAAACAGGTCCCACACCCACCAAGTCCACATTGACCATTTATCACCCACTTAGACCAATCCTACCCTCATCCCATTTTATTCTGCCCACGCCCCAGTCCGTTTCCCCCAGATTTTCCCCTCCCCTACACACTGGGGGGTAATTCACAGAGGCCCATTATCCCATCAATCCGCATGTCTTAGCGATGTGGGGGGAAACTGGAGCACCCACCTGGGTAGAGAGAGAGCATGCAAACTCCACACAGTCGGGATGGAACCTGGGTGTGAGCCAGCAGACCCACTGTGCCACTTTGCACTTGTTTGCAAATCTTTTATACTTTGAAAAGTTTTTGATATCAGGAAGAGAACAACAATGGGACATCACACTGGCAAGATCACATCACAGTTATAGAACGAGCAATACTCATATATATATATAGAACGAACTATTGAATAAACTCATGGAACAAGCTGCCAGAGGGGGTAGTTGAGGCAGGGACTATCCCAACATTTAAGAAACATTTAACATTTAAGAATGAATCGGGCAGGTGTAGACGGATATGGACCAAACGCAGGCAGGTGGGACTAGTGTAGATGGGACATGTTGGCCGGTGTGGGTAGGTTGAGCCGAAGGGCCTGTTCCCATGCTGTAAGACCCTATGACCCTATCTATGACTCTATAACTCGTCCACCTCAGGTCTACTTACTCTCCACGTATCCGTGTAGTGCTACCATCCGGGTCCGCTCGTGATGGCTGAACGCTTGGTAATGGAGGTCCTCGGGTAGGGACGGCAGGAGGCGCGACCGAAGGGGGCCAGGCTGACCCACGGCGTGCTGCGGCGTGTGCTTTTTGTGCCGTGCTCTGCAGTTTTGAAACCAGACCTGCGTGGGCAACAGATACAGTAAATCATACAGTGTTCAGATGCAGTGTCATGGGCCAAACGCAGGCAGACAAAGATGCCCCGGCTGGTGAAGATGGACCATCTTGGTCAGCATGAGCAACGTGTTGTATGACTCTCTGGCTCTATCGTAGCAGCCCTTGCTGAGAGGCAGAGACAACCCTAGCAATCAGTAACCTCTTGTGGATGCACCACAAGGTTCCCAAGAGAAGAAGCTTTAAACTCTAAAACCCTTCTCAGTTACTCAAATTTAAGTAATTTATTTACGGTTTAAGTTTAGGTTACAGTGACAAGCTTTGTTTCGCATGCTGTCCAATCTGATCAGATATCGAATAAATTTTTTTGAATTGAATTGAATAAATTTTATTTGCCAAGTATGTGTACAGACAAGGAATTTGCCTTGGTGCTATATATCTATACATAAATACAATCATGTTAAACTCAAGCACATTATGTAGAGCTGTGGGGGAAGTACAGAGTGCAGATTATAGTCCTCTGTAGCACACTAGATCCATAGATAAAGTCCAATGTCCGCAATGGGGTAGACGTGAGTCAGACAGTAACCTAGTTTGTGGGATGGCCATTCAGAACCCTGAATGAGCAGCTCAGTGGTGCAGCGGTGGAATTGCAGCCTCACAGCGCCAGAAACCCAGGTTTGATCCTGACTACGGGTGCTGTCTGTACAGAGTTTGTACGTTCTCCCTGTGACCGCTGTGTGCAGGATAGTGCTAGCGTATGGGGTCACTGCCGGTCGGTGCGGACTCAGCAGGCCGATGGGCCTGTTTCCATGCTGTATCCATAAAGTCTAAAGTTTAAAGCATGGTAACAGAGGGAAAGGAACTGTTCCTGAGTCTGGTGATGTAAGAAAATAACTGCAGATGCTGGTACAAATCGAAGGTATTTATTTCACAACATGCTGGAGTAACTCAGCAGGTCAGGCAGCATCTCAGGAGAGAAGGAATGGGTGACGTTTCGGGTCGAGACCCTTCTTCAGACTGAGTCGGGTGATTATCAATTGCAAACACTTCTAATGTCTGAGACATAGAAACATAGAAACATAGAAAATAGGTGCAGGAGTAGGCCATTCAGCCCTTCGAGCCTGCACCGCCATTCAATATGATCATGGCTGATCATTCAGCTCAGTAGCTTGTACCTGCATTCAACCTTTACACCCCAGCGGTTGGAACATTGACTTCTCCCACTTCAGGTAGTTCTTGCTTCCCCTCTCTATTCCCCCCCCCCCCCCCCTCTTCCCAGTTCTCCTCTAGTCTTCCAGTTCTCCTCTAGTCTTCCTGTCTCCTATCTTTGTCCCATCCCCTCCCCTGATATCAGTCTGAAGAAGTGTCTCGACCCGAAACGTCACCCATTCCTTCTCTCCTGAGATGCTGCCTGACCCGCTGAGTTACTCCAGCATTTTGTGTCTACTAGCCCCTGGGACTATTTTTTTCAATTCTGAGGACGAGCTGAGGCCCAACATCCATAAACACCTCTGGTCAACAAACGCATACCAATCTCAGACTGAGCACAAACAACTGCCCTGGCTTCAGCTGATTGGGAAGGTGCTTCAAATCTCCCTGTGTGCTGGTATTTCCCAGTGGGAAGGCAGGTCGCTGATCACGAATCCCAGATTCTCTTCAGATGACCCGATCACTTCCTCCTGCTCTTTTCAAAACTTCAATTAAATCACTTCTTCACTCTTTAGACTTTAGAGATACAGGCCCTTTGGTTCATCGAGCCCCTATCGACCAGCGATCATCCTACTCACTCGCACTATCCTACACACTGGGCACAAGTTACAATTTTACCAAAGCCGATTAACCTACAAACCTGTACGTCTTTGGAATGTGGGAGGAAACCGGAGCACCCGGAGAAAACCCACACGGTCACATGGAGAACAGACAGCACCTGTGGTCAGGATCGAACCCGGGTCTCTGGCGCTGTAAGGCAGCAACTCTACCGCTGCACCACCGTTCCACCCTACTTGTGCTAGGCCATGCTTGTTGTGCTTACAATCTTGACTTTAAGGCCTGGTGACCTTTGAGCAAGTGAATCTGCAGGAGGAATGGAAAACCACTGGCCGCTCCTGGAATATGGCTGGAGTACCCAGTCCATCACGAGCATAGCCCTCCCCGCCATCAAAAACATCTACATGAGGCGCTGCCTCAACCTTCAATGATGCCCACCATCCGGGCCATGCCCTCTCCTCGCTGCTACCATCAGGCAGGAGGTGCAGAAGCCTCACTCCTCCAGGTTCAGGAACAGCTTTCCCACAATCAACAGGTTCTTGAACCAGCCCGAGCAACCCCAGTTCTACCTCAGCAACAGAACACTAGCGACCATCGCGTGCACGGATTAGCAAGAGGTCTCTTGTGTGGAGGAATACAGAGTAGAGTAGGAGCATTCAAGATGTCGGCGAGAACTTTGTCCAAGGGCCAGCAACACTGCGTAAATGGCAGAAGGAATTCAGTCCCTCAGAAACATCTGTCCAGCCACCCATCCCATCTGGCACCTCCTGTTCTATCCATGACATGGTCTCTACCCCTACATTGGCTACCTCCATCACCCTGGAACAGACAGAAGCAGAGTAGATTTTAGATTTAGATTTAGAGATACAGCGCAGAAACAGGCCCTTCGGCCCACCGGGTCCGCGCCGCCCAGTGATCCCCGCACATTAACACTATCCTACACCCACTAGGGACAATTTTTACATTTTGCCCAGCCAATTAACCTACAAACCTCTACGTCTTTGGAGTGTGGGAGGAAACCGAAGATCTCGGAGAAAACCCACGCAGGTCACGGGGAGAACATACAAACTCCGTACAGACAGCACCCGTAGTCAGGATCGAACCTGAGTCTCCGGCGCTGCATTCGCTGTAAGGCAGCAACTCTACCGCTGCGCCACCGTGTCGCTCTTGTCGATACAAGTCATCAGCCACCCAATGGGCCACATACAAAGAATACAGTCCCATCCAGGACAATATCCTTGCTCAGTTCCATCTAGGACATCTCTGAGCATTTTTAACGTACACCAATGTACCCCACTTACACCAGAAGGCTGTGGAGGCCAAGTCAATGGATATTTTTAAGGCAGAGATAGATAGATTCTTGATCAGTACAGGTGTTAAGGGCTATGGGGAGAAGGCAGGAGAATTGGGTTAGGAGGGAGAGATAGGCCAGCCATGATATAATGGTGGAGTAGATTTGATGGGCTGAATGGCCTAATTGTGCTCCTATCACTTTTGACCTTATGACACCTGCCTGTGAGAACCCCTGAAAACTGATTGCACTCTTAAAAATTCAGAATCCTAAACTGAGATTTTAAAATAGTTTCCGGTTTATTGTTGTCACGTGTACCAGGATAGAAAGAACAGTCTTTGTTTGCGTGCTACCCAATCAAATCAGATAATACTGGTGTTATACAGTACAATCAAGCCAATCACAAGTACAGAAGGTAGAGCGAAGAGAAAGATACCAGAGGGCAGAATCTAGTTCTCAGCTTTGTACTTTGCAGTGTGACAGTTCCAGAGTAAAAATACAATGTCTGCAATGAGGTAGGTTGGAGAATCGGGACTGTACCCTAGCATCTGGAGGTTTATCCCTTTAGACGTCTGCTAACAGAGGGGAAGGAGCTGTTCCTAAGTTTGCTGGTTTGCACTTTCAGGCTTTGGTACCTTCTGTTCACTGGGGGCTGGGAGGAGGAATGACAGGGGTTGGAAAGGTCCTTGGTTATGTTGGCTGCTTCACGGAGGCAGGGTGAGGTGTAGATGGAGTCGATGGTGGGGAGTCTAGTCTGTGCGATGGACTGGGCTGCATCCAACTCTCTGGAATGTCTTGCAGTCTTGGGAGACCTGTTTCCAAGCCAAGCTGCGGCGCAAGCTGACAGTGTGATATCTTCCAAATGTGCACGTGGATATCCAGGAACCAACGTCCAAAATCTGGAGCTGAATTCTCCAGCACAACAAAACCCAAGCAATACGTCCACTCCAGTAATTCCACATAAAGACCAGGTCTGTTGCCCAGGAGATGGGAATTACTTCCCAACATGTGGCAAGCAGATACAATGATATCAACGGGCCTGTTCCACTCTATTTCCTCCTGGTCTATTGGCTCCTACCTTGTGTCTGCCTTCCATCATTCTATATTCTGAACGCTGTACCATATACAAGGTGATCCAAAGAGTCGGCTTGATTGAAGTTGCTGGCGATGATGAACACGGCTGCCTCAGGAGAGTTGACAACCAAGTATAATTTATCCAGTGCCATTTTGGCGTTGGCTTGGGTTGGCGTGTAGACCGCCAACAAGATGGCAGAGGTGAAATGGATCGGCAGATGAAAGGGTGGACATTTTATGATTCGGTGTTGCTGGTCAGGAGAACAGAATTAAGCTAAGGAACGTTGTGCTGTCACATCAGTTCAACACAAAGCTTTGACCAAACAGCAGGCAACGTGGCTTTCCCCTTGCCTCAGGATTCCATCGGGTCCGTACAACCCTCGGGTTATGCAGCCGCTCAGAGGTGAGTCATGATCTCTCCCTGATCTCCCCTTCTAAGCGGTAACCTTCCCCTCCAGCTCCTCAAGCTTGTTCTTGAGCGACCGAATATTGGCAACAAGTGTGCTGGGGGCGAGGGTGGAGGGCAGAGGACGGTGGCGGGGGTGGGCCTGAACTCCATGTTATTTAAACTGTCCCTGGGCACCCCTGTCTCTACTGCCTTGTCTAGTTTGTACTCTCAGCTGAGCCGGTAACATCAGTAACTCTGAGTACCTTCGATGCAGCGGTGACTGACAGGAGACGTACAGATTTAAAACGATTGACTCAGTGTTGGAATGGATGGATAGTGAGGAGGAACGATCGTAATATGTTTTGAGATGATCTTTGTGTAAAATGTCGACCTAGAGAGGTCTCCAGTCCCAGCTTGGGATGAGATTACCAGAAGGATAGAGGAAAGTTATTCAGGTGCACAGGTCCATAGATGCACAGAATCTCTTGCCCAGAGTAGGGGAATCGAGGACCAGAGGTCATAGGTTCAAGGTGAAGGGGAAAAGATTTAATAGGAATCTGAGGGGTAGCTTTTTCACACAAAGGGTGGTGGGTGTATGGATCAAGCTGCCAGAGAAGGTAGTTGAGGCTGGGACTATCCCAACGTTTAAGAAACAGTTAGACAGGTACATGGATAGGACATGTTTGGAGGGATATGGACCAAGCGCAGGCCAGTGTAGCTGGGACATGTTGGCCAGTGTGGGCGAGTTGGGCCAAAGGGCCTGTTAACACACTGTATCACTCTATGACTCTATGACTCTAGGAGGATATGCAAACCCCTTCACCCGCCAGTGACTCCTAGGGATCTCTGGCCCACCGCTACCCCTTGGAGGAGCGCACTGCTCACCCACACCACCGAGTCCCAGAGACCACCCAGCATCTCCTGCCCTACTAGCGCCAACATCTGTGGCTTCCACATTGGCCTCATCAGTCACCACAGACACAAAGTGGAATCAAGGCACCCTTGACCTCAAGGGACTGCCTGACACATCATCACGGCGGCACGGTGGCGCAGCGGTAGAGTTGCTGCCGTACAGCGAATGCAGCGCCGGAGACTCGGGTTCGATCCTGACTACGGGTGCTGTACTGTACGGAATTTGTACGTTCTCCCCGTGACCTGAGGGGGTTTTCTCCTAGTTCTTCGGTTTCTTCCCACACTCCAAAGACATACAGGTATGTAGGTTAATTGGCTGGGCAAATGTAAAAATTGTCCCTAGTGGGTGTAGGATAGTGTTAATGTGCGGGGATCGCTGGGAGGCGCGGACCCGGTGGGCCGAAGGGCCTGTTTCTGCGCTGTATCTCTAAATCTAAAAAATATCTAAAAATCATCAATGGTTATCCTGCTATATATTTTGTCAGTCACACAGCACACAAAAACGGGCCCTCCGGCCCACCGAATCCATACTGTCCATCAAGCATCCGTTTACATTGATCCCATTTTATTCTCTCTGTGTTCCTATCACCTCCCCTAGATTCCACCCCTGCCCACAAACTCGGGGTAATTTACAGCGGCCAATTCACTCACCAACCTGCACGTCTGTGGGATGTGGGAGAAAACTGAACAGCCTGGAGGAAACCCATGCTTTCACGGGGAGAACGTGCAAACTCCGCACTGACAGCACATGAAGTCGGCATCGAACGTGGGTGAAAGCGACTGGGGGGCAACCACTCTTCTGCCTGCATCACTGTGCCACCCTCTCGATATCAATCTGAAACGGTAACTCCGTTTCTCTCCCTACAGATGCTGCCCAGCCTGTCGTGCAGCCCCAGCATTCACTGTTTATATTTATTAAGCGGATCTCTATAGTCCAATCTTTGTGTAAATTGAGGGTGGCGCAGTGACACAGCAAGTAAGACCTGCTGCCTCACAACGCCAGAGGCCCGGGTTCAATCCTGACCTCCGTGTGGAGTTTGCACGTTCTCCTTGTGACGGTGTTTTGTTTTCCTCCGGGTGCTTCAGTTTCGTCCCACATCCCCAAGGCGGTACGAGTTCATACATTGATTGGCCTCCGCAAATTGTCCCCAGTGTGTAAGCAGCGGATGAGAAAGGATAATATAGAACAAGTGTGAACAGGTGATTGATGGTCAGCATGGGCTCAGTGGGCCGAGCGGCTGTATCTATCAACCAATTCAATCAATCCATCTGCGGTCTCTTGTGTCTCTCTCCATGTCTCTTGTTTACACTGATATCCAAAGATCCGTCCATATCTGTCTTGAATGTACCCAGTAACCAGGCCTGCACAGGATAACATAGAACTAGTATGAAGGGGTGATCAATGGTGAGCATGGGCCAAAGGGCTTGTTTCCACACTGTAAATCTACACATTAATATGTGCTGAGTTATTTGCCAGGCCTGTCTGGTGGCCAGTGATGCACCCGTTGTTATGTTTAGTGTACTGGTACCTGAATAACACGCCTGCTCAGACCAGTCATGTCAGCCAGCTTCTGGAGTGTCTGTGCATCGGGGTTGTTGTCCTGTGCAAACTGTGCCTGCATCACCTGCACACAGAGAGGGGGAGAGGTACCGTCAGCAAAGGTAGCGGCAGCAGGAAGACCAGAGGATTCAATTACCACTGGAGGGAAAGTCAGCCCTCCCCTCCCCTCCCCTCCCCTCCCCTCCCCTCCCCTCCCCTCCCCTCCCCTCCCCTCCCCTCCCCTCCCCTCCCCTCCCCTCCCCTCCCCTCCCCTCCCCTCCCCTCCCCTCCCCTCCCCTTCCCCCTGTCTCCACCCTAGTCATTTAACCGGTTCCATAGTTCACCACAGTGTATCCCCTTTGAGATCACACCTTCCCTGGCCAACAATGGGCCTCCCCAGGGAACCATCCAGCCTGAGGTCATCAGTTGCCGACCCTGATTTATCCGGGTCTTTTCTCGCCTCCTGTTCTTCCCACCCTCCCAGAATGCAGTGCCGACCCGGAAACACCATGGTATCCAATCAGTGTCCTCTGATAGGGAATAGGGAATGGTGAAGGGGAATCCGAACTGTTGGATTTCCAAACTATTCGACTTCCAAACCATTAGATTTCCAAACTATCCAATTCCGGAACCATTGGAATTCTAAACTATTGGATTCCCAAACATCAGATTCCCAAACCATCAGATTCCCAAACATCGGATTCCCAACATCAGACTCCCAAACATCGGATTCCCAACATCAGATTATCAAACCATCAGATTCCCAAACATCAGATTATCAAACCATCAGATTCCCAAACCATCAGATTCCCAAACATCAGATTCCCAAAACATCAGATTCCCAAACATCAGATTCCCAACATCAGATTCCCAAACAGATTCCCAAACCATCAGATTCCCAAACCATCAGATTCCCAAACCATCAGATTCCCAAACAATCGGATTCCCAAACCATCAGACTCCCAAACATCAGATTCCCAACATCAGACTCCTAAACATCAGATTCCCAACATCAGATTCCCAAACCTCAGATTCCCAAACCTCAGATTCCCAAACCATCAGATTCCCAAACCATCAGACTCCCAAACATCAGATTCCCAACATCAAACTCCAAAACATCAGATTCCCAAACCATCAGATGGCAATGCCAGGCAGTGGTGCCAGTGACTGGGTGAGGGCCAGGGGGTCAAAGTCCCTGCCGCAATGCTACCTGTAATTGTTCCGCGGTGAAGGAGGTCCGTGCTCGCTTTGCCGGCTTGGGGTGACTGTCCTGGTCCGAAGGCACAGCTCCCTCCAGGCTCAGCCCGTTACCTGCATCACAAACACAAGCACGTCACTGACTCAGTCACCTCACATCCACAGGCACCCGGGCGAAGGTACAGGAGCCCGAGAACCCGAAAACGTGCGAGTTTATAGGTTAATCGGCCTCTATAAATTGTACTGTGTGTAGGGAGTGGATGGGAAAGCGGGATAACATAGTAACATGGAACATGGTGGCGCAGACTCGGTGGGCCAAAGGGCTTGTCTCCATGCTGTGTCTCAAAACTAAAACTAAATCGTGACCTTCAGGATCAAAAGAAACCTCTTCCCAGCCACCATCAAGCTCTTAAACCACCCTGTACAACCCTAACCATAACCCAACCTCCACCCAGAATCATTGGCCCAGGTAGGGTGGGTGTAGGGAGGATGTTTTCAGGAATGGGAGAATCCTGAATCAGAGGGCACAGCCTCGGAATAAAAGGACGTACCTTTAGAATGGAGATAAGGAGGAATTTATTTAGCCAGAAGGTGGTGAATCTGTGGTATTCTTTGCCACAGATTTGGCGGTGGAGGCCAAATCATTGGGTATTTTTTAAATGGACATTAATAGGTTCTTGATTAATAAGGGCATCAAAGGTCACTGGGAGAAAGCAGGAGAACGGGTTTGAGAGGGAAAGATAGATCAGCCATGATTGAATGGCGGAGCAGACACGATGGGCCGAATGGTCTAATTCTGCTCCTATGTTTTATGGTCCAATGGTATAGTAGACCTTGTGTAAGTTTGCACTAAGTACCAAGGCTTGCATTGTTGCATTCAGATCACCCAGTATGATGATAGTTTGTTTTATTGGTTGTTGTATAATGGGGGGGTGTTGTATCAATGGGCTTTGTTAAGTTGCAGCAAGTAAGTATTTCATTGTTTCCTCCCTGGTGCATGTGACAATTAAACTCTCTGAAATCAATTGCTTCTCTCGGAGTTTGCTGAATCAAATGATTTGATCAAGGAATTACACACAGAATGCTGGAGTAACAGCGGGTCAGGAAGCATCTCTGGAGAAAAGCAATAGGTGATGTTTCGGGTCGGAACCCTTCTTCAGATCAGGAGATAGATTCCCTTCAATAAGGCTAAAGAAAAGAGTTAAAACGTCTTAATGTAGAAATAAGGAACCGCAGATGCTGGTTTTCCGAGGAAAGACACAAAATGCAGGAGTAACTCAGCAGGTCAAGCTTGTCTGGAGAACATGGATAGGTGATGTTTTGTGTCGGGACCCTTCTTCAGAAAAAACCCATCTTAAACTTTATAGAGCAGAATCCACAATGGTGGCATGTGTCACTGGTGGAGCAGACATTTAGAGTCATACATTCATACAGCGTGGAAACAGACCAACCCAACTTGTCCACGACAACCAACATGCCCCATCTACACTAGTCCCACCTGCCTGCGTTTGGCCCATATCCTATGGGAGAATATTATTTTATGCATGATATTATTTGCTATTATTTTATACATTAGACATTGTTACGGCATTATTTTATACATTGTTGTTTAAGGTTTGGAACTGCTTAGGCATTAGGCGCCTCTCTGTAACTAATTAAGGCGCTCTAGACATTCCGTACCCTTGACACGTCTCTGTAACACTCCTTTGTATAACACTCCTTTGCTTTAGCCTGTACCTTTGCTTTAGCCTTGATGATAAGGGTAGCAGAATCCGAAGGGATGCGGACATTCATCAATGAGTAGGATTTAATGGTGGCAAGAGAAGAGATAAGGAAAAACATAGGCCTTGGGGGGATGGATGGATGTGAGGGATGAACTAGCAGGAAATAAGGGAGGCGAAATATGAAGGGATGTGAGCATTGAGATAAGGATATATTACTAAATGGGATTTAATGGTGGCGGGACAAACAGGTACTACAAAGAAATGAAGGACTGAAGAAAGGGAGTGTGGGAGAAAGGGAGTATGGGTATGAGGTAATACAAAGGAGATAAGGTTTAGAATAATCCTATAAAAATAGGCTGCCCGGTGTACTAAGTGGGCAGTCAGATGGTTGACATCCTGATTGTTCCAGCCGTTGTTTGCAAATAAAGGCTTTTAACTTCTTGAAGAATTCTCCGTGTCATCTGCTTCATTTCGAACACCGGTAACCACGACAATCCCTCTAAACCTGCTCACGCCATTGCAGGAGGGATGTGGAGCCATTGGAGAGGGTGCAGAAGAGGATTACCAAAACGCAGGGTCTGAAGAAGGGTCCCGACCTAAAACATCACCTATCCATGTTCTCCAGAGATACTGCCTGACCCGTTAAGTTACACCTGCACTTTGTGTCCTTTCGTTTGAACCAGCACCTGCACCTTGTTTCTACACAATACCAGAATGCTGCCTGGATCAAAGGGTATAAACTGGAAGGAGAAGTTGGACAAACTTGGATTGCTTTCTCTGGAACATTGGAGGTTGAAGAGAGACCTGATAGAAGAAAACACATTTATGAGAGGCATAGATTGGATAGACAGCCAGTGCGGCACGGTGCCGCAGCGATAGAGTTGCTGCCTTACAGCGAATGCAGCGCCGGAGACTCAGGTTCGATCCTGACTACGGGTGCTGTCTGTACGGAGTTTGTACGTTCTCCCCGTGACCTGCGTGGGTTTTCTCCGAGATCTTCAGTTTCCTCCCACCCTCCAAAGACGTGCAGGTTTGTAGGTTAATTGGCTGGGCAAATGTAAAAATTGTCCCTAGTGGGTGTAGGATAGTGTTAATGTGTGGGGGTCGCTGGGCGGCGCGAACCCGGTGGGCCGAAGGGCCTGTTTCTGCGCTGTATCTCTAAATCTAAAATCTAAACTTTTGTCCCAGAGTGAAGACTAGAGAACATAGGTTTTAGGCGAGAGGGGCAAGTTTCAAAAGAGTTGTGCAGGGCAAGTTCTTTTTTTTGCACAGAGAGTGGTGGGCACCTAGATCGAGCTGCCAGGGGTGGTGATAGAGGCAGATACGATAGTGCATTTTATAGGCTTTGAGACAAACACATGGAAATGCAGGGATATCAATCAGGTGCGGGCAGAGGGGATCCGTTTAACGTGGCATTGTGTTCGGCACGGACATTGTGGGCCAAAGGACCTGTTCCCTTGCTGTGCATCTAAGATCCATGTTCAGATAAAGGACCACAAAATTTACAAACCAGTGTGGCTTCGGATTTTGGTCATTATAAACTTAACTCACTCAATAAATGTGGTGACTGCCATTAAATCATTATCAGACTCGCTCTCTGGTAAATGGTGCTTGCAGCAGCCCCGACTCTGCTGCGTTTTGGATGGTACCACACCACCAATTGTCCTGGAAGCAATTTGCAAACTAAATTTATAAAATCTTTTAATTGAAATAATCACGGACTTTATTACTGCCTTTTATCTTTCGCTTTCGCTGAAGTTTATTGAATTAGAAAAAAATGAAAAGAAATTAATGGCACTAATTGGCCAAATAAAGAACAGAATGTCACACTGATCCTTTGTGAAATGTGTAGGCTTATTTAATGTGGGGCTGGCTGTTTACTTAAACTGGTTGTCTTTTGTTTTGCCAGGAACTGTTGTAGAGTCATAGCAATGAAACAGGCCCTTCGGCCCGACTTGCCCATGCCAACCAAAATGCAGCATCTACACCTGTCCCACCTACCCATGTTTGACAATATCCCTTTATGAATAAAGGAGCTGAACTATCTGAACTTTTCCTATCCATGTACCTGTCCGAATGTCTTTTAAATTTTGTTATTACAAAATGCTGGAGTAACTCAGCGGGTCAGGCAGCATCTCTGGAGAGAAGGAATGGGTGACGTTTCGGGTCGAGACCCTTCTTCAGACGATAACAAATTTTGTTACAGTACCTGCCTCAACTACCTCCTATGGAAACTCATTCCATTTACCCAACATCCTTTTTTTTTAGTTTAGTTTAGTTCAGAGATACAGCGCAGAAACAGGCCCTTTGGCCCACCGGGTCCGCGCCGACCAGCGATCCCTTCACATTAACACTATCCTACACGCACTAGGGACAATTTACATTTCTACAAGCCAATTAACCTACAAACCTGTACGTCTTTGGCGTGGGAGGAAATCGAAGATCTCGGAGAAAACCCACGCGGTCACGGGGTGCACGTAAAAACTCCGTACAGACGGCGCCCGTAGTCGGGGACGAACCCAGGTCTCTGACGCTGCAAACACTGTAGGCAGCAACTCTACCGCTGCACCTCCCATCTCGGTAAAAACGTCGCTACTCAGGTCCCCCTATTAAATCTTTCCCCTTTCACTTTAAACCTATGTCCTCTGGTTCTATTCTAGGTAAAAAAATTACATCTACCCTATCCATTTCCTTCATGATCTTATACACCTCTACAAGATCATGCCTCATCCTCCTGTGCTCCATAGAATAAATACATCACCCATTCCTTCTCTCCAGAGATGCTGCCTATTCCACTGAGTTACTCCAGCATTTTTGGTCTAATTTCGGTGTAAACCAGCATCTGCAGTTCCTCCCTACACATTCTATACTCGTTACTCTGACTGATGAAAGCATTCTTGACTACCCTATCTACCTGTGGCTCCACTTTCATGGAACTATATACTTGCACTCCTACATCCCCCTGCTCTACAATACTCCCAGAGCCGTGCATGGAGTTAATCAAGTACACAATGACTAAGGCAACTCCTTCAGGATCTCAAACCTTAGTTGGGCAACACAGTGGCGCAGCTGGTAGAGCCGTCAGAGGTTCAAACCTGTCCTCAAGTGCTCTCTGTGGGGAGTTATAATAATAATAATAATACATTTTATTTATATAGCGCTTTTCATATACTCAAAGACGCTTTACAGAGATTTTGAGAACATAGGGAAATTAATAAATAGATAAATAAGTAAATAAATAAATGAACAGAGAAAGGAGACAGTAGGTGAGGTGACCTTCAGTGGTTGAAGGCAGTGCTGAACAGGTGAGACTTCAGCGATGTTTTGAATGTGGTGAGTGTGGGGGAGTCTCTAACGGTTTGGGGTAGTGAGTTCCATAGGGTGGGAGCAGCGATGGAGAAAGCCCTGTCCCCCCAGGATCTGAGTTTAGTCCGGATGTGGGGGGATAGGAGATTGGCAGCGGCAGAGCGGAGGGTGCAGGTGGGAGTGTGCCTGTGGAGGAGGTCGGTCAGGTAGGATGGGGCCAGGTTATGGAGGGCTTTGTAGGTTATGAGGAGGATTTTGTACTGGATTCTCTGGGGGATGGGGAGCCAGTGGAGTTTATAAAGGACGGGGGTGATATGGTCACGGATCGAGGTGTGTGTGAGTAGACGGGCAGCGGAGTTTTGAATGTATTGAAGTTTATTGATGATTTTTGAGGGTGCGCCATAGAGGAGGCTGTTGCAGTAGTCCAGACGGGAGGTGATGAAGGCGTGGATGAGGGTTTCTGCAGCTGTGGAGGAGAGGGATGGACGGAGACGGGCAATGTTTTTGAGGTGGAAGAAGGCTGTCTTTGTGATGTGTTTGATGTGTTTGTCGAAGGAGAGGGTTTGATCAAGGATGATTCCAAGATTCCGGATGTGAGGTGAGGTGGATACTGGGAGACCATCAATGTTGAGGATGAAGTTTTGGGTGGATTTGGTGAGCATTTTTGGACCAATGATGATGATTTCAGATTTGTTGCAATTGAGTTTGAGGAAGTTTGATTGAAGCCAAGATTTTATTTCAGTAATGCAGTTTGTCAGTGTAGAGTGTGTGGTGGAGGAGATTGACTTGGTGGAGATGAGGAGCTGGATATCATCGGCGAAGCAGTGGAAGTTGAGACCATGACGGCGGATTAATTGACCAAGGGGGAACAGGTAGAGGATGAAGAGGAGGGGGCCAAGGACTGAGCCTTGGGGGACACCTTGGGGGAGGGGAGCGGTGGGGGATTTACAGTTGTTAATGGAGATGAACTGGTGTCTGTCAGAGAGGTAAGATTTAAACCAGGATAGGGCTGTGCCGGTGATGTTAAGGGAGGTTTCAAGTCGGGTGAGGAGAATGGAGTGATTTATGGTGTCAAAGGCGGCGCTGAGGTCAAGTAGGATGAGGATGTTGAGGTTGCCAGCGTCGGAGGAGAGGAGAATGTCGTTTGCGATTTTGAGGAGCGCAGTTTCAGTACAGTGGTTTGAGCGGAATCCAGATTGGAAAGTTTCATACAGGTTATTGGTAGAGAGGTGGTATTTTAGTTGGGAAGCTACAGCACGTTCCAAAACTTTGGACAGAAAGGGTAGGTTGGAGATTGGTCTGAAGTTGTTTGGGGTGTCAGGGTTTAGACCAGGTTTTTTCAGAATGGGGGTGACAGCAGCGATTTTGAGGGATGGCGGGACGATGCCAGTGGACAGGGAGGAGTTTATTGTTGCAGTGATAAGTGGAGAGAGAGCAGGAAGGCAGGCCTTGACAAAGCTGGAGGGGATGGGGTCCAGAGAGCAGGTGGCAGTTTTTATTCCTGTGAAGAGGTCAGAGAGGTCGGTGGTGGAGATTGGGGAGAACTGAGGCAGGGGCTGACAGGATAAGGGGGGGCAGGTGGTTTGAGGGGGAGCAGGTGCGTTGGTGGTTAAGGTGCTGTAGATGTTGTCTATTTTGCTTTGGAAGAATGAAAGGAAAGTGGTGCATTTGTCAACTGTGAATGATTGGGAGATGGTGTCCAGGGGGCTGAGGAGTTTGTTTATTGTAGAGAAGAGTGTTTTGGGGTTTCCGGAGCCAGAGTGAATTATTTGAGAGTAGTAGGTGGAGTGGGCATGGGAGAGGGCATCTTTATAGTGCTGTATGTGGTCTTTGTAGGCTTGGGAGTGAATTGTGAGACCTGTTTTGTTGCGGAGTCTTTCAAGTTGACGGGCATGAGTTTTCATCACGCGGAGTTCAGGGGTAAACCAGGGAGCAGAGTGGGTGAAGGAAACTGTTTTGGTTTTTATAGGTGCAAGCTGGTCGAGGCAGGAGGAGAGAGTGCGGTTGTAGTAGTCAGTGAGGTCAGAGGGGCTGTGGAGGTCAACGAAGGGAGAGGCGGACATTATTTCAGAGAGGGAGGATGAGAGCGAGGTAGGTGAAACAGAGTTCAGCTTGCGGAAGTTTATTTTGCGTTTTTGCTTTGGAGCTGGGGTGGGAATGTTGACGGACATGGTGATGGCTAAGTGATCAGAGAGGGTGGGGTCGGAGCCAGAGAGGTGATGTAGATTTAGTCCAGTGGAGCAGACAAGGTCCAGAATGTGCCCATGGTTATGGGTGGGAAAATTTACATGTTGAGTGAGGTTAAAGCAGTTGAGTATTTCAGTGAAGTCAGCGGTTATTGTGGAGTCAGTGGAGTCCATGTGGATGTTGAAATCACCGAGGAGGAGGATTGAGGGGGAGAGAGAACAGAACTGGGTCAGAAAGTCAGAGAAGTCAGAAAGGAATGATGGGTGTGGTTTGGGAGGGCGGTAGACAACTGCCATGACTAATTTTGTGTGGCCAGAGAGTTTGAAAGCCAGGTGTTCAAATGACGGAGCAGATGAGATGGAGATGAGGTTGATCTTGAGTTGGCACGTTCTCCCTGTGACTGCATGGGTTTCCTCCAGGTGCAACAATTTCCCTTCATGACACAAAGTTGAGAGAATTGGTGGATCAGTTGGACACTGTAACTTGCTCCGAGTGTGTAGGTGAGTGGTGGAATCTAAGAGGGGTTGATGAGAATGTGAGGAGAATACAATGGGGATCAGGGCGGCACAGTAATGCAGCAAGGTTGGCACAGAGGTGCAGCGGCAGAGTTGCTGCCTTACAGCACCAGAGCCCTGGGTTCAATCCTGACTACGGGTGCTGTCTGTACGGAATTTGTACGCTGTGACCACGTGAATTTTCTCCGGATGCTCCGGTTTCCTCCCACACTCCAACTAGGTACAGCTTTGTAGGTTAATTGGCTTTGGTAAAATTGTAAATTGTCCCTAGTGTGCAGGATAGTGCTAGTGTACAGTGTGTTTACTGGTTGGCATGGACTCGGTGGGCCGAAGGGCCTGTTTCTGCTCTATCTCTAAAGTATAAAGTCTAAAGGTGGTTGATGGGCTGAAGGGCCATGTTTCCATGCTGGATCTCTCCAGGACTCCATGTTGGAATTCCTATTCCTTGCATCCAAAGAGGAGCAAGCTGAGGAACTGGACACGAGACGGTTTCAGGTGGGGTATCGGTGGCCAGATTAGAGTGCAGGGCCCTGGTGTGTTGATCCAGAGATGTGAACGTAAATCCTACCGCGGCAGCTGGACAGCTGTGATCCCAAATATAAACAACATCTGGAAGTGAAGTGGTAGGTCAGGACTGACAGACATGAAAGAGAAAGGATCTAGGAAGGGCTGGTCATCTCACGACTCCAGGTCCTTCATTGCCTCATGACATGGAAATATAAATGCTGACTTTGTCCACAAGCCCACCTTCCATGAGTGAATAACTCAAAACAGATCGTGAGTGCTCAGATCTCCCTTCCACTAGCCAATGCCAGCAGGTACCTCCAGCCTCACACTCCCTCTAACAATGTGCACACTGGCAACACCTCAAACAACACTGCCTGAGATTAAAGCACAGCCAGTCGAGCTGCTGCCTCACAGCGCCAGAGATCCAGGTTCGATCCTGACCTCGGGGGTTCTCTGTGCGGAGTTTGCACGTTCTCCCTGTGACCGCTTGGGGTTTTCCCGGGGTATCTCTGTCACCTATATCCTCTCTCCGCCTTTACATTTCGCACCTCTTCTCTCACCGTAGGCCATTCGGCCCTCTAAACCAGCACCGCCATTCAATATGATCATGGCTGATCATCCAGAATTATATCCATATCCCTTGATTCCGTTAGCCCTAAGAGCTCTATCCAACTCTCTCTTGAATACATCCAGTGAATTGGCCTCCACTGCCTTCTGTGGCTCTCTCAACCCACTCTCTACCCATCTGCCATTCAAAATCCCCTCACCTGTATCCACCCATCACTTGGCAGGATTTGCCCCACCCCCATTCCAACTTTTTCCCACTACTCCATCGATCTGAAGGATCCTGACCCGTCTGTCCATTTCCCTCCACACGTGCCGTCTGATCTGCTGAGTTCCTCCAGCACTCTGTGTTTTTCTGAAGATGCCAGCATCTGCAGTTCCTTGTGCCTCCGATTTCCTGATCTCTGGAGGGTTTGTGATAACAGAGGCCCGTGTCCAGAGAGACTCATTGCGAATATGGATGGAACGACTGTGTCTAAATTCCAGTGTATACAAGCCCAGTCGCTCCAGTCTTTCAACATATGACAGTCCCGCCATTCCGGGAATTAACCTAGTGAACCTACGCTGCACGCCCTCAATAGCAAGAATGTCCTTCCTCAAATTTGGAGACCAAAACTGCACACAGTACTCCAGGTGTGGTCTCACTAGGGCCCTGTACAACTGCAGAAGGACCTCTTTGCTCCTATACTCAACTCCTCTTGTCATGAAGGCCAACATGCCATTAGCTTTCTTCACTGCCTGCTGTACCTGCTGCTTACTTTCAGTGACTGATGAACAAGTTTTGTTGCATGCTAACCAGTCAGCGGAAAGGCAATATATGATTTCCATCGAGCCGTCCGCAGCGTACAGATACATTATAAAGGGAATAATATGAATAACGTTTAGTGCAAGTTAAAGTCTAGTAAAGTCTGATCAAAGATTGTTTGAGGGTCTCCAATGAGATAGATAGTAGTTCAGGACTGCTCTCTATTTGTTGGTAGGATGGTTCACTTGCCTGATGAAAGCTGGGGGGGGGGGTGGAGGGAGGGAGGGGGGAATTGTCCCTGAATTTGGATGTAGCTGTACAATCTACATCAGGATACAGATGTTGGATATGGATATAAATGTAGAAACCAAGCAACTGCAGATGTTGGTTTATACCAAAGATAGACACAAAGTGATGGAGTAACTCAGCTGGTCAGGCAGCGTCTCTGGAGAAAAAAGGATGGGTGACTTTTCGGGTCGGGCCCCTTCTTCAGTCTCAAAGAAAGGTCGCCCACCGCTTTTTCTCCGGAGATGCTGCCTGCCTCTCTGAGTTACTCCAGCATCTTGTGTGTGTGTCGTTTCTGCAACAGGATTCCTACCTTTGGGCTCAAAGCAGTGCCTTTCAGAAGGAGATCAAATGTGGAGAGGTGAGGGAGGGATCACGTTTCAAGATGAATGTGTCTGTGGTCAGAGACCCTGGCCAACGCGTCTCCATAGCCCTGACGCTGGAGAAATATCTGGCGAACATGGGCTGTTTTTCGGTCTGTTCGAACAGTGTGTGCTTCTCTTTGTGAACACAAGACTTCCTTTCTCTTGACTTGATTCCTCCCCCCCCCCCCCCCATTTTCTTTCCTGAAGGACTTTTGACTCTGGTCCACTCCTATCCACTGGGATCGCTGACAGTGTGGACTCTTGCGTGACTCCAGCACTAACACTGCTCCGTGCTGAAGTGTGAAAGGAAATGCATGGGAGAGGTTTAGAACTGAGATACTCTGTTAGCTTCTATTCCCTCTTGAGATGCCCCAAGACATCAATCTTTTCTTTTTGATAGTTGCAGGATCTTGGCCACTAAACCATCAGCCACACCTCCTCCACTGCTCAATGTGCTACTGCTGTTGTACGGGCCTCCTAGTCCTCGGGTAGGATTCACATTCACCCCCTATCAGAGTTCGAACCAACCTCAGTGGAATCGGGGAGGGGAGGGAGTTGAAGCAGTCTTGAAGCCTCCAGAAAGACGATGGAGTTAATCATGGAGAATTCCCAATCCTGAGGACAATCCACAGGGAAAGACATATATCATATCCCATGGAGAACAGAACGTACAGCACAGGAACAGGCCCTTCGGCCCACAATGTCCGTGCAGAACACAACGCCAAGTTAAACTAATTTTCTCTGCCTGCACGTGATGCATATCTCTCCATTCCCTGCGTATCCGTGTGCCTATCTAAATGCCTCTTAGACGCCACTATTGTATCTACCTCCACCGCCACCCCTGGCAGCGTGTTCTAGGCACCCATCACCCTGTGTAAAAAGGTTTGTTCCGCTCATCTCCTTTAAAAGTTGCCCCTCTCACCTTAAAGTTACGGCATCTTGTCCGCCCAGGGTGGCACAGTGGTGCAGCAGTGGAGTTGCTGCCTTACAATGCCAGAGACCCGGGTTCGATCCTGACTAAGGGTGCTGTCGGCACGGAGTTTGTACATTTTCTCGGTGACCACGTGAGTTTTCTCCGGGTGCCCTGGTTTCCCCCCACGTTTAAAAGACGTGCAGGTTTGTAGGTTCATTGGCTTTTGTAAGTTATCCCTAGTGTGTAGGATAGGACTGGTGTACGGGAATCGTTGGTCGGCGCGGACTCGGTGGGCCGAAAGGCCTGTTTCCATTGTGCATGTCTAAACGAAACCTTTGTCTGCATGTGATCCATATCCCTCCGCAGGTTCAGCAGGCAGTGAAGAAAGCCAATGGAATGTTGGCCTTCGTAACAAGAGGAGTTGAGTATAGGAGCAAAGAGGTCCTTCTACAGTTGTACCGGGCCCTGGTGAGACCGCACCTGGAGTACTGTGTGCAGTTTTGGTCTCCAAATTTGAGGAAGGATATTCTTGCTATGGAGGGCGTGCAGCGTAGGTTCACTAGGTTAATTCCCGGAATGGCGGGACTGTCGTATGTTGAAAGGCTGGAGCGATTGTGCTTGTATACACTGGAATTTAGAAGGATGAGGGGGGATCTTATTGAAACATATAAGATAATTAGGGGATTGGACACATTAGAGGCAGATAACATGTTCCCAATGTTGGGGGAGTCCAGAACAAGGGGCCACAGTTTGAGAATAAGGGGTAGGCCATTTAGAACGGAGATGAGGAAGAACTTTTTCAGTCAGAGGGTGGTGAAGGTGTGGAATTCTCTGCCTCAGAAGGCAGTGGAGGCCAGTTCGTTGGATGCTTTCAAGAGAGAGCTGGATAGAGCTCTTAAGGATAGCGGAGTGAGGGGGTATGGGGAGAAGGCAGGAACGGGGTACTGATTGAGAGTGATCAGCCATATTCGCATTGAATGGCGGTGCTGGCTCGAAGGGCTGAATGGCCTACTCCTGCACCTATTGTCTATTGTCTATTGTCTATTCCCTGTGTGTCCATGCCCATATGGTATCTGCCTCCACCACCACTCCTAGCATTGCATTCCAGGAACCCACCACTCTGTGTAAAAACCTGCCCAACACTCTGCTCCATCAAGCTCCCTCACGTCTTGTATGTCTCAGTGTGGTCACCGTTCATTCTTCTAAACTCCAAAGAATACAGATCTAATATTTTTTAACTGCCATGATAGAATTTTTTTTTGTTGCCCCAGAAATTGGCCCAGTTTTGGGATCTTTCCAAAGCTAATTTTTTTAAATGCACAAAACTCCAAGTGTAGCCTCAACGATACCATGTGCAATTTGAACAAAACCATCCGCCAAAGTCGTTGTTTCACGGTGCCAGAAACTCCTGACCTCAGGCACCATCTGTGCGGAGTTCCCACTTTCTCCCTGTGACTGCGTGGGTTTCCTCCGGGTGCTCCGGTTTCCTCCCACATCCCAAAGACGTGCTAATGTGTACGTTAATTGGCCCTAGTGTGTAAGGAGTGGATAAGAAAGTGGGATAACATAGGACTGAGGAGGAATTTCTTTAGTCAGAGGGAGATGAACCCGTGGAATTCATTGCCACAGAAGGCTGTGGAGGCCAAGTTAATGGATATTTCTAAGGTAGATATTGATAGTTTCGTGATTAGTACGGGTGTCAGGGATTATGGGGAGAAGGCTGCTGAATGGGGTTGAGAGGGAAAGATAGATCAGCCATGATTGAATGGCGGACTAGACCTGGTGGGTCTATGGGCCTGTTTCTGTGCTGTAACTCTGAAGTAAACTAAACTAAAACATGTCTGCCCTTCACTTAACTGCAATCACTCTCCATTTGGATAATCACCGTATCTTTTGACTCCTGACGCTGAAGTGCGTGACCTCACACTTTCCCACATTAAATCGCAATTTACAGCCACTCACTACCCAATCCGTCTCCATCCTGTTGCAGAATCATACTGTTCTGATCGTAACCTGCCCTTTCACCTATTTTGGTTGCGCATCAGAAATCTCTCTGACCTTCCGCCTGGGCCCCTCCTACACATCAGTAATGTACCTCATAACTAATTGAAGGCCATGAGCTGATGGGGGACACAAGACACAAGAGATTGCAATCAAGCAATAATATAAAGTGTTGGAAGAACTCAACGGGGTCAGGCAGCATCTGTGGGGGAAAATTGGATAGACAATGTTTTGGGTCAGGTCCCTCCTTCAGACTGAAGTATCTGGTTGAAGGTGGTGAGGGGAAGAGTGGGGCAAGAGGTGGCAAGTAATAGGTGGTACCTCATATTTCGCTTAAGCAGCTTGCAACCCAGCGGTATGAGTATTGATTTCTCTAGTTTCATGTAACCCCAGCAATCCCTCTCTCACCCCCTACCGCAACCTTGTCGGCTACTAGTTCCACTGGTTGCATCCATGTATCCCTTTGTTACCACCCTCTTCCCCAACCAACGATGGGCCATTGCGGGGTTCCATCCTTCCTTGGTCATCGGTTTTGCCGGCTCTGATTTGTTCTGGCCTTTTCCTACCTCCAGTTACCACCCCCCCGCCCCCTCCCCAAATCCCACCTCAACAATCAGTCTGAAGAAGGGTTCCAACCCAAAACGTCACCCATCATTTTTCTCCAGAGATGCTACCTAACCCGCTGAGTTACACCAGCACTTTGTGTCTATGTGATAGGTGGATCCAGGTATGGAGATTGATTGGCGGAGGGGAAGAGTCAGTGGGGGGAGGGAAGGGTGGGATGTTGGTTGCATGGTAGCATTGGAACCAGCAATCCATCTGCAAACTACAGGAAGTTAATTCTCTTTGAATCTCTATGACCCTGTGAACCAAAACATCAAATATTTTTCAGAAGAGTGTTCTTCTTTTTTAGTTAAATTAATATATAACTCTAGCTCGCAGAATTTAGTTTAGTTTAGAGATACAGCGTGGAAACAGGCCCTTCGGCCCACCGAGTCTGCACCGATCAACGATCCTTGTGCACTAACTCTATCCCTGCACAAGAGACAATTTACAATTATGCTGAGCCAATTAAACTACAAACCAGTACATCTTTGGAGTACGGGAGGAAACACACGCAGGTCTCGGGGAGAACGTACAAACTCCGTACAGACAGCACCCGTAGGCAGGATTGAACCCGGCTCTCTGGCGCTGTAAGGCAGCAACTCTACCGCTGCGCCACCTTGCATCCCCTTCTGCCCATTCTGCCCATTCTTATACCAAGCAATAGACCCAACAAGGTAAGATTAAGCAGAATTTTTACGGTATAGTGCGGAAAATAATTTGTAGACAATCACGCAAAGCCACTTCAGAACAGTGTGTCGGAACTGGTAGTAGAGTCAACAGATCAAGGGAACTGCTGTCGATCAGTGGCATGTCCTATGACAGGGAACCATAAAAAGGGCAGTGGAAATACGAATGTGTCAAGAGAAAAGTTATTTTATAATATAAGCATGGCATGTCCAAGCTAACGTAATCCAATGCAGGCTCAATGAAGAGCCATTTTGGAGTTATAGGTTAAAAGATGCCGTTAAGCTGGAAAGAGGGCAGAGAAGATTTGCGAGGATGTTGCCAGGACTCGAGGTCCTGAGATATAGGGCGAGGTTGGGCAGGTTGGATTTTATTCCTTGGAGCACAGGAAGCTAAGGTGTGATCTTGGCAAGGTGTAAAAAATCATGAGGGGTATAGATATGGTGAATGCACAGAGTCTTTTTGCCAGGGCAGGGGAATGTAGAACTAGAGGGCGAGGATGAGGCTGAGAGGGGATAGATGGTCGGCACAGACTCGGTGGACCGAAGGGCCTGTTTCCAGGCTGTATCTTTCAATCTTAAGCATTCATGTCTCTGAAATAATACTACCTCTTCTCCCTAATCTCATCAGGCAAGGGATACCAAAGTGTGAAAACGCACACCTCCAGATTCAGGGACAGTTTCTTTCCAGCTGTTATCAGGCAAATTAACCATCCTATCACCAACCAGAGAGCGGTCCTGACCATCTACCTCATTGGAGATGCTCGGACTAGCCTTAATCAGAATTTACTGGAATTTATCTTGCACTCAGCGTTATTCCCTTTATCCTGTATCTGTACACTGCGGACAGCCTGACTGTAATCATATATTCACAAAATGCTGGAGTAACTCAGCAGGTCAGGCAGCATCTCGGGAGAGAAGGAATGGGTGACGTTTCGGGTCGAGACCCTTCTTCAGACTGATGTCGGGGGTGGGACAAAGGAAGGATATAGGTGGAGACAGGAAGATAGAGGGAGATCTGGGAAGGAGGAGGGGAAGGGAGGGACAGAGGAGCTATCTGAAGTTGGAGAAGTCAACGTTCATACCACCGGGCCGCAAACTGCCCAGGCGAAATATGAGGTGCTGCTCCTCCAATTTCCGGCGGGCCTCACTATGGCACTGGAGGAGGCCCATGACAGAGAGGTCAGACTGGGAATGGGAGGGGGAGTTGAAGTGCTGGGCCACCGGGAGATCAGTGGCGTTAATGCGGACCGAGCGCAGGTGTTCAGCGAAGCGATCGCCGAGCCTGCGCTTGGTTTCGCCGATATAGATGAGTTGACATCTAGAGCAGCGGATGCAATAGATGAGGTTGGAGGAGGTGCAGGTGAACCTCTGTCCGCTGACCGGATAGCACGCACCAAAAATGCTTTTACTGTAGCCCGGTACACATGACAATAAACTAAACTAAAGCTAAAAAACTAAAACTACTGAGAGGTGAACTATACAGTGGACGGAGGTGGAGCAAAATGAGTATTGATGCGGTGTGCCAATGCGAAGTGGCAAGTAGCGATGGGGAACTGTGTTCAGGAAACAACAATGAGGTAGAGACAATGTGAGTGTGTGACACAGCATCCTTGCAAGTGCAAGAGGAGGTCAGAGTCATACAGCAAAGAAACAGGTACTGCGACCCAACTGGTCCATGACAACCATAGTGCTCCCATAACCTCGTCCCATTTGCCCACGCCCTGGCCCAGATCCCTCCAAACCTTCCCTTTCCAGGTTTGGCAAGAGGTGCTCAAAATCATAAACAAAACAGAGAAAGTGAAACTCTCATATCACCAGGGACTAATTTAATTTACTGTATTAATTTATTTTTTGTGTTAAATTTTTTTTTTTCTATTCTGTTTTGTAGTTTAGCACAATCCGCAGGCGTTGCCTGTTTCATTTCACTGCACATCTTGTATTTGTATGTGACAAATAAACTTGACTTGACTTGACTTGATTATGGAGGCTGAGTGTGGATGCACAAAGGGAATAGTCTTTAAGCAAAACACTGAGTGCTGGAGGAACTCAGCAGGTCAGGCAGTATCTGTGGAGGGAATGAACACGCGGGACCCTTCTTCAGGCTGATTGGAGTAGCGGGGAGAAAGCTGGAGAAGAGGTTGGGGTGGGACAAAGTCTGGCGAGTGATAGGTGGATACAGTTGAAGGAGGGTAGTGGCGATTAGCAAATGGGTGGAGTAAGTGACACAGGCTCGAGGATGTCAGATGATAAGAGACGAGAAAGGACAAATACAAGGCGAGAGGGGGGGGGGGTGGGTGGAAGGGGCGGACAGGCAATGGGGGCAATAAAGGAAAATGAGGGTCCCGAGACAATGATCAAAAGGTTTTTTTTAAAGAACGAATGGTTTTAATTTAGAAAGCACAGTTTCACATGGTAGTAATGAAAGAATCAGTCAGAGCCTTGAATGGTATAAATACTGTACTTGCAGTGAAAATTACCGGGAGGATTTGGAGAAAGTGGGGCAGTGCGTTTGACATTGCCCTTCAGATAAGTCAGCCCAACCTCGATGAAATGAATAGCCATCTTTCAAGTTGCATTTGTCAGTGATTTCATGATAATAACAGGGGGGGAGCAGAGTAGGAGGGCAGGAGAAATCACAGAGGGGG
Source organism: Rhinoraja longicauda (assembly GCF_053455715.1). NCBI lineage: Eukaryota > Metazoa > Chordata > Chondrichthyes > Rajiformes > Arhynchobatidae > Rhinoraja > Rhinoraja longicauda. Next base: position 9,872,208 of record NC_135983.1, read on the forward strand.
AGCATTGAGAAATCACAGAGGGGGAGCATAACAAGTTCACAACAGGGAACTTGGAAGGTTTTTGCAAGTGTAGGGGTCTTTCGTGACCTTAACTTTCTGTGTGCAAGATACAGTTGTCAAGGTTCCCTGGAGACCTGGCTAAAGAAGTAGTGTAGTATTATTTCACAGACATCAATGCTTTAGATTGAAAGATGCAGCCCAGAAACAGGCCCTTCGGTCCACCGAGTCTGTGCCGACCATCTATCGCCCGTCCACACGAGCTCTGTGGTATTCCACTTTCTCATCCACTCACTACAGAGTGGGAACAATTTACAGTGGTCAGTTAATCTGCAAACCCGCATGTCTTTGGGATGTTGAATGAAATAGGAGCTCCCGGAGGAATCCCACACCGCCTTAGGGAGAACGTGCAAACTCCACGCAGACAGCACCGGTAGCCAGGATCGAACCTGGGTCTCTGGCGCTGTGAGCCAGTGGCTCTACCAGTTGCGCCACTGTGCCGCCCCTTGATATACAAAAGGCAAAGCTCCCATACAGTTTCTAAAAAGATACCTCCAATGTATTCCACTTGAACCAATTGTTACCACACTTTCCATTTAACACTTAAACTCTTAACATTAAACTTCATAGAGCATCGGCAATGTCATGTGAACTGCCCAGGACGACTCATCAACCTGAAACATTCACCATCCCTCTCCACAATTGCTGCTTGACCCACTGAAAAGTTCCAGCAATGTTTGACTTTATTTCAGACTTGCAACATAACTATAATGCTCTAACACTGCATACTACGTTGTCCACTCTAGCATTTTTCTACGTGCTCTGCATGTTGTATTTGTGCATGGCTTGATTATACTCATGGAACGAGCTGCCGGAGGAAGTAGTTGAGGCAGGGACTATCCCAACATTTAAGAAACAGTTCGACAGGTACATGGATAGGACAGGTTTGGAGGGATATGGGCCAAACGCTGAGAGGTGGGAGTAGTGTAGCTGGGACTTGTTGGTCGATGTGGGCAAGTTGGGCCGAAGTGTACTTATAGAGTACACTTTATGACTCTATGCTTCATGTAGAGTATGATTTGATTGGATAGCGTACAAAAAACAAGGTTTCTCACTGTATCTCTTTACTGTAGACTTGAGATACCACGCGGAAACAAGCTCTTCGGCCCATTGAGTCCGTGCCAACTAGTGATCACCTCATTATCCTACACTCTAGGGACAATTTACAATTTTTACCGAAACCAATTATCCTACAAACCTGTACTTCTTTGGAATGTGGGAGAAAACCGGAATACCCGGAGAAAACCACGTGGTCACAAAGTAGAAACTCTGTGCAGACCGCATCCGTCCTCAGGATCGAACCCGGGGTTTCTGGCGCTGTAAGGCAGCAACTCTACCACTGAGGCGTTTAAAGTGCTGGTGAGATTGGGACCCTTTGGATCTTGTACAAAGAGGATCAGGAGATTGGATGAGGGTCAGGAGCTGAGGTGCAGCATCAGCACCAACCTCATTGAGTGACAGAGCAGAGCTGAAGGGCCGAATGGCTGTGTCCTTCGCTGCAGTCAACAAGTTTGTGAAACTGCGACCCAGTCCCCAAATACAGCTCCAAACCCTCAATACTAAGATCACGCAGACTCCAGGCTCAGTGACAGTTTCGTCCCAGCTGTTATCGGGCAACTGAACCATCCGATCAACAGCTTGAGAGCAGAGCCACTAGTGGGCAGAGGGGGAGGGTGGAAAGAGGGCAGGGGATTAACGGGGAAAGAGGGCGAAGAGCAAAAAGGGAGCAGAGGTGGAGGGGGTGAAGGGGGAAAGGAGGTGAAGAGGGGATGGGGAGGGGGCCAGAGGGGGAGGGGGCAAAGGGGAAAATATGGGCAATTGGGAAATAGGGGAGGGGATAAGGGGAAAGGGGATTAGGGGGGAGATGGAAAGGGGGAAATGGGGAAAGGGGATAGGGCTATCGGGAGGGGGAGGGGTAAAGGGAGAAGGGGAGAGAGGGGGCGGACAACTGGGGGGAGAGGAAGAGTGGTGGATGGGAAAGGGAGAGAGGGAAAGGGGGGGAGAGGGAGGAGAAATGGGGAAAAGGGGAGAGGGAACAGGGGGAATGGGGAATGAGTGTCGGTGCGCTGGGGGTTTACCGTTCTCCGCCGCCTGTTTGAGGTTTTCCAGCATGGTGTCGTAGTGAATTCTGCACAGGACCTTATCCTCGACCAGCCCGAACTCCTCGCCCGTGGAGAGCTGCCTCTTGCAGGAGAAGCAGGCGAAGCATGCCAGGTGGTAGGCGTTGCCCCGCGCCCGGCGCACCCAGTCACTGGCGAAGATCTGCCGCCCGCACCGGGCACAGGTGGTACCGAAACGGCTGTAGGGCAGAGAGCAAGTGGTCAGTGCAGAGACACGGGGGGGGGGGGGGGGGCGTCCGGACCCGGGCTACGGCCGGCGGGGGGAGGGGGGTAAAGGGGTAAGGGGGCGTGGTAAAGAGGGAAGACGGGGGGGGATAATGGGGATGGAGTTAATGGGGACGGGGGTGTAATGGGGACGGGGGGTAATGAGGACGGGGGGGTAATGGGGACGTGGGGGTAATGGGGACGGGGGGGTAATGGGGACGGGGGTAATGGGGACGTGGGGGTAATGGGGACGGGGGTTATTGGGGATGGAGGGGGGGTAATGGGGACGGGGTAATGGGGACGGGGGGTAATGGGGACGGGGGGATAATGGGGACGGGGGGGTAATGGGGACGGGGTAATGGGGACGGGGTAATGGGGACGGGGGGGGTATTGGGGATGGAGGGGGGTAATGGGGACGGGGGGGGTAATGGGGATGGGGGGGTAATGGGGACGGGGGGGTAATGGGGACGGGGGGGGTAATGGGGACGGGGGGTAATGGGGACAGGGGGGTAATGGGGACGGGGGGGTAATGGGGATGGGGGGAATGGGGACGGGGGGTAATGGGGACGGGGGGTAATGGGGACGGGGGGGTAATGGGGACGGGGGGGTAATGGGGACGGGGGGGTAATGGGGACGGGGGGTAATGGGGACGGGGGGGAATGGGGACGGGGGGTAATGGGGACGGGGGGTAATGGGGATGGAGGGGGGGTAATGGGGATGGAGGGGGGGTAATGGGGACGGGGGGGTAATGGGGACGGGGGTAATGGGGATGGGGGGGTAATGGGGATGGGGGGGTATTGGGGATGGAGGGGAGGTAATGGGGATGGGGGGGTAATGGGGACGGGGGGGTAATGGAGACGGGGTTAATGTGGAAGGGGGGGTAATGGGGATGGGGTAATGGGGATGGGGGGTAATGGGGATGGGGTTGGGGGTTAATGGGGATGGGGATGGGGGGTAATGGGGACGGGGGGGTAATGGGGACGGGGGGGTAATGGGGACGGGGGGTAATGGGGACGGGGGGGTAAAGGGGCGGAGGGGGCGAATGGGAGAGGGTAAGAAGGGGAAAGCTGGCAACAGTTACTGGAAGCGGCCGGGGAGAGTATCAGGCCCCGGGAAAACCCTGGCACCATGAGAGTGGTCGTAGGGAGCGACCCCCGGGCGCTGGTGAGAACCGGGCGGCGCCTCGCAAAGGGGTCCATAACCCCGGCCCACCCGGGGGGCACTGGGAACCGCGGCCCACCCCTCACTCCCTCCCCCCAGACCCCCCCCCCCCCCGATCCTCTCCCCTTGAACCCACCCATCCCCACGAACTGCCCCCTCCTCGTCCTCTGCCTCCTCTCACTCTCCACCACTCTCCCACAGTCTCCCTAACCCCACCGCCCCTCGACTCCCCCACTCCCTCCCCACCACTGCCCCCGCTCACCAATCCCCCCCACCCTCCACACCTATTCCCCCACCCTTCTCCTTCCTCTTCCCACCTCCCTCCCAATCTCCCCCACACTACTTCCCTCTCTCCTCCCTTCCATCTCTCCCCTCCTCTCCCCTTCCCTCTCTCTCACTTCCCCCTCTCCCCTTCCCTCTCTCTCACTTCCCCCTCTCCCCTTCCCTCTCTCCTCCTTCCCTCTCCCCTTCCCTCTCTCCCCCACCCTCTCCCATCTCCCTCTTTCCGCCCGCACCCTTCCATCACCTCCCCACCGCTCCCTCCACCCTCTCCTCGCCCTGACCGATTGCCCCTGTCTTTCCCCAATCCAAAAACCTCGGTCACTGGGAGTGAGGAGGGGTGGGGGCGCTCCCTCACTGGGACGGACACCGGACACCGTGTGATCCAACAACGGGACGGGCACTTGTGTGAAACAGTTCCGTGTGTGTGTGTGTGTGTGTGTGTGTGTGTGTGGGTGGGGTGTGTGTGTGTGTATGTGTGTGTGTGTGTGTGTGTGTGTGGGTGTGTGTGGGGGGGGGAGGGGGTGTGTGGGGTGTGTGTGTGTGTGTGTGTGTGTGTGGGTGTGGGTGTGTGTGGGGTGTGTGTGTGAGTGTATGTGTGTGTGGGGGGGGGGAGGGGGTGTGTGGGGTGTGTGTGTGTGTGTGTGTGTGGGTGTGTGTGTGTGTGTGTGGGGGTGTGTGTGTGTGTGGGGGTGTGTGTGTGTGGAGTGGGGGGTGTATGTGTGTGTGTGTATGTGTGTGTGGGTGTGTGTGTGTGTGTGTGGGGGCGGAGTGGGTGTGTGTGTGTGTGTGTGTGTGGGGGGGGGGGTGGAGTGTGTGTGTGTGTGTGTGTGTGTGTGTGTGGGGGGGGGGTGTGTGGGGGGGGGTGAGTGTATGTGTGTGTGTGTGTGTGTGTGTGTGTGTGTGTGTGTGGGGGTGTGTGGGGGTGGAGTGGGGTGTGTGTGTGTGTGTGTGTGTGTGTGTGTGTGGGGGTGTTAGTCTGACCCAGGCCCGGCCCGGAACACTGTACCCCGCGTTGCCCGGGCCCCGGCTACCGAGGCGAGACGGTGCAACAAGGTGTTTATAACACAACCTGTAGAGGTTATTTTTCATGGAGTTATGTTTATTTGTGGGAGTTCAGACCATGACGGTATTAATCATTTCTTACGGGCATGAGACCCGTCTCACAGTCCAACTCTTAACTCTTTCCTTGCCGAACCCCGAGACACATGCAGGCATTCACGTTGCTGACCAACTCTCTCCCCTTCGGCCCATCGGGTCCGTGACAACCCACGGAGCAACCCCATTCGTTTAGAGATACAGCGCGGAAAGTGATCCTTCGTCCCACCGACCAACGATCACACACACACACACACACACACACACACACCAGCTCCATCCACGCACTCGGGACAACTTACAGGAGCTTTGAAATGTGGGAAGAAATGGGAGCATCCGGAGAAAACCCACGCGGTCACAGGGAGAGCATGCAAAACTCAGTGCCGACTGCACCCGTGGTCAGGATAGAGCCGGGGTCTCTGACGCTGGGAGGCAGCAACTCTACCGCTGCAGTAATATTCCCCCCATATGCCAATTCCCTGTCTAATCCCGCCTGACTCTACTGTTCATAGACACAAAATGCTGGAGTAATTCAGCGGGTCAGGCAGCATCTCGAGAGAATTTCTAGAGTCATGTTTCGGGTCGGAATTCTTTTCCAGACTGCCCCTTATTTATGTGTAGCAAGGTACTGCAGATGCTGGTTTAAACCGAAGGGTCGGACAGCATCTCTGTTGGACGTCTATATAAGAAAATAACTGCAGATGCTGGTACAAATCGAAGGTATTTATTCACAAAAAGCTGGAGTAACTCAGCAGGTCAGGCAGCATCTCTGGAGAAAAGGAATGGGCGACGTTTCGGGTCGAGACCCTTCTTCAGACTGAAGAAGTCTCTTCAGTCTGAAGAAGGGTCTCGCTCGACCCCAAACGTCACCCATTCCTTCTCTCCAGAGATGCTGTCTGACCCGTTGAGTTACTCCAGCGCTTTGTGTCTCTCTCGCCGGTATAAACCAGCATCTGCAGTTCCTTCCTACACATAGACTCTGCCGCTCGTCTACATTAACCCTCCGACCCCGCAAACCCTCTGGAACCCGGGGGAAAGAGGGAGAAGAACCAAACTCCACAGACAGGCACAAACTTCACATAAAGGGTGGTGGGTGCATGGAACCAGCTGCCGGAGGAGGTCATTGAAGCGGGGACTATTGCAGCGATTAGACGGGTACATGGTTAGGACAAGTTTAGAGGGATACTAGACCCGTTGGACCCAAACATCTCCTGCATTGGTGCAGCACCCTTTCCTCCCCCCTCCTCCCCTCCCCTCCCCCCCCCCCCACTCCATCCCCCTCAACCCCCCTTATCCTCCCTCCCTCCCCCTCCCTCTCCCCTCCCTCCTCCCCTCCCCTCCCCCCCCCCCCCACTCCATCCCCCTCAACCTCCCTTATCCTCCCTCCCTCCCCCCGCCTCCCTCCACTCCCTCCCTAGGAGATAGATTTAAACTTTAAAATGTGAATAACTTGGAAAAATATAACACCCATTTCAATGAAACTTCTTCCATTAGCACCAAAGGAACGACGGTGAGTAAGGTGGGCCTAACATTGTCGCGCTATCGTGCACCGTTTAGGTTGTAGTTCAGGAACAACAAACAAACAAACGAGAGTTTTAGTATATAGACGGGCCAAACGCAGGCAAGCGGGACTAGTGTTGATGGGTGTGGGCAGGTTCGGCCGAAGGGCCTGTTTCCATGCTGTATCACTCTTTGACAGGACTGGAGCCCCGGCTCCCTGGCGTTGCGTGTCAGTGGCTTTACCCGCTGCGCCACTCACGCCGTCCGATCAAACTCTTACATTGTGCAATTTGCAATCAGATACTAATTTTATTTCAAGAGCTGAGTCCCAAGGTCAGACATTCCCAACACAACTTTACATTTCTAGGCCTCTCGTTCATTCTGTCCCCGCGGTAAACTAGGAATCTCGGAGACCGCATGTGGGACCGTTTCAAAGACATTACATCAAGCAATGTTATTAAACGTTGTTGAATGACAGATTTGTCAACGAAAAGTAGAATCTAGGCAACCATCACATTTGCTTTTGCTATGAAAATTCTGAAGACAATCTTTATTCATATTGGGACATTAGTCGTCGCTGTAATGGACAACGTTTTATTTTAATTTTTATAATCCCCCCCCCCAAAAAGCGGGCTTGCAAACGAAGAATGGAGGTCAGAAGTTGCCCAAGGATCGTGGGATGAGAAGTTTGTGCCAACGCAAATAGAAATGGACTAAACTTGGGCTTGTAAGGCAATCACATTTTAACCGCTTAATTTCTAAAAAGCTGAAACATTAAAGTAGTGGTGATCCGGCCAATACAAGTTTGTATACTTTACTACAGTGATGCTTAAGACATCGTAGAACACAGAACAGTACCGCACAGCATCAGACCCTTCGGCCCACAATGTCCGTTCCGAACATGATGCCAAGTTACACTAGTCTCCTCTGCCTGCACACGATCCGTCTCCCTCCATTCCCTGCATTTCATGTTCCCGTCTAAAAGCCTCTTAAACTCCACTGTTGTATCTGTCCCCTGGCAGCCGGTTCCAGGCATCCCCCGCTCTCTGTGTAAAATAAATCTTGCCCCCCACCTCCACATCTCCTTTAAACTTTGCGCCTCTCGCCTTGAAGCAAAGCCTTCTATTTTTTTTAACGTTATTTGAAAAATAATCAGTTTGCTACTCTTACGAAGCTGATGAGAATTACGTTTAATAATTTCCAATGCCTATATGTACTTTATGTAAATACATTAACAATTTCAGTGATTAATATTCAGTGATGATTGCATAATTAATTCAAATAAAGTCACAGCGTTCAATTCACGCTGAGTGACTTATGACTCAATAGAAAATACTATTTCTATTTACTGTTTGACTTTTTTTCTCTTCAATTTATTTCTAATCTGGCAACTTTTCATATTTGTTCTACAGTGATTTTTAAAAAACCATTTGATGTTATTCACTTTGATTCTGGTATCCAAATAAAGTTGAAGTTCTGTAAAAATAAAAATTAAGACTGGAATCATGTCTCCCGTCGTATCCAGAACAGGAAGTACTGAGACAAAACGAAGAGCAAAAATATCATGTTCCATTTTCCATTTGATGTATTTAAGAGAGAGTTAGAAATAGTTCTTAGGGCTAACGGAATCAAGGGACGTGGGGAGAAAGCAGGAACGGGGTACTGAATTTGGATGATCAGCCATGATCATATTGGCTCGAACGGGTCGAATGGCCTACTCCTGCACCTATTTTCTATGCTTCTATGTTTCAATTTCGTCCAATTTAATTTGAACAATAAATAAAACTGGCCCGTGGACTCAAACAATTAAGTAAAAACAACAGACTTCATAGATTAAAATAAATATAATTATCTTGGTTCGAGAGAGACAAAATGATGTGAAAGGGAGAAGTGGACGTTAAAACGTTTCGACTTTTTGTCCAACGAAACAAATCTTTGAAGATAGACACAAAGTGCTGGAAATAATACAGCGGATCTCTAGAGAAAAAGGAATAGGTGACATTTCGGGTCGACCCCCTTCTTCAGACTGAGAGTCAGGGGAAAGGGAAACTAGAGGTATGAAAATGTTGAGAAGTTAACAAATCTGCCTGACCCGCCGAGGTACAACAGCGTTTTGTGTCCACCTTCGGTGTAAACCAGCATCTGCAGTTCCTTCCAAAAATATTATAAGAAAATAACTGCAGATGCTGGTACAAATCGATTTATTCACAAAATGCTGGAGTAACTCAGCAGGTCAGACAGCATCTCGGGTCTGAAGAAGGGTCTCGACCCAAAACGTCACCCATTCCTTCTCTCCCGAGATGCTGCCTGACCTGCTGAGTTACTCCAGCATTTTGTGAATAAATCCTTCCAAAAATATTTCATTAACTTCAAGTAATCCCTGCGTCCCCTCTCTCTCTCTCTCCATCCCTCCCCCACCCAAGTCGCACCAGCTTCTCGTTCTCACCTAGAATAGAGCCTGTTTCCTTTATCATCGTTGCTTTTTTTTTTGCATATCTTTCATTCATTTTCTTCTATATCTCTCT
>NC_135983.1:9883651-9901249 GCF_053455715.1 Rhinoraja longicauda
GTTTATTTCTTTTAAGGTAAGGACACGTTTATTTAGCTGTCAATGATGGAGATTTATAGTCAGAAAATTGATAAACCAGGCTTCCTGTTATACTGCCAAAGTACATCTGAAAGGTCTGCATGAAAGCACTAAATCCCAGATGATGAATATACTCTCTCTCACACTGTTTCCCTCCCTCCCTCCCTCCCTCCCTCCCTCCCTCCCTCCCTCCCTCCCTCCCTCCCTCCCTCCCTCCCTCCCTCCCTCCCTCCCTCCCTCCCTCCCTCCCTCCCTCCCTCCCTCCCTCCCTCCCTCCCTCCCTCCCTCCCTCCCTCCCTCCCTCCCTCCCTCCCTCCCTCCCTCCCTCCCTCCCCCTCCCTCCCCCTCCCTCCCTCCCTCCCTCCCCCTTCCCTCCCTCACTCTCTCACTCCCCCCTCCACCCCCTCTCTCTCTCTCTCACACACACACACACCTCCATCCCTCCCTCCCTCCCCCTTCCCTCCCTCCCTCACTCACTCCCCCCTCCAACCACCCCCCCCTCTCTCTCTCTCTCTCTCTCTCTCTCTCTCTCTCTCTCTCTCTCTCTCGCACACACACACACCTCCTTCCCTCCCTCTCCCTCCCGCTCCTTCCCTCTCCCTCCCATTTCTTCAGGATCTCAGGCAGTGACACAGTTGAATTATTCATTGGCTCTTAGACTTTTAGTTTATTCAAGTATATTAAAGATTGTTTGTTTAGTCACAATATAATTGGTGGGGGAAATAGACGAGGAAAGGTTTGATGCAAATATGCTCCTGCTGTGGTACTTTGGGGATGGCACCTTCAGCTCTGAACTGGAAGGTTTAAGGTTCGAATCTCACTCAACTTTCCCCATTCAGAGTTGCAGATGCCAAAGGCTTATCAGAATTAAACATCTATGAAGGGGATGTATAGGCAACGTTTCAGGTAAGGGACCCATTTTCAGACAGACTTAATTCCAACTGCAGTTCCTTCCCAGCCAGGTATGTTTCAAAAGCACAAACTGTAAAGCACTTATTGAACCCCGAAAGTCATGAAAAGTTACAGCTATGCAGCGTGAAAAAAATGACGCGTCCATATATATGCCCAAATGTTTTTTTTAAAATCATAATTGCGGCTTCTTCAGGCAACTCATTCCAGATACAAGCTACCCTCCGAGTTAGAAAGTTGCACCTGAGGTCCCTCTTAAATCTCTCCCCTCTCACCTTGACCTATGCTCTCTACTTTTATAATCCTCTATCCTGAGAAAAAGACTGTGAGCGCCCACTTTATCCACGCCCCTCGTGTTCTTGTACAGGTTGATAAGTTCTACAAAAATGTAAAACGCTCTTAATTTTCCCTTTAATTAACTGCTTAATTCATGTTCAGTTATACGTAATCAAACTGGTTTAGACTGTGTTGTTTGATATATTGGATGCAATCTGTGAGATATATTTTGTGTGTACATTTGATGACATTACTGTGACAGTTGAATTATATAACAAAAGGGCAGAAAATAAATGGTTGGCTGGCTTGCATATGCTAATTCCTGTTTAATATTGTATTCCAAAGTTGTTTTTTAACCAGGGCCGACACGGTGGCGCAGCGGTAGAGTTGCTGCCTTACAGCGCCAGAGACCCGGGATCAATCGTGACTACGGGTGCTGTCTGTACGGAGTTTCCACGTTCTCCCCGTGACCGCGTGGGTTTGACCCGGGTGCTCCGGTTTCCTCCCACACAAGATGTACAGGTTCGGAGGTTAATTACCTTCGGTGAGATTGTAAATTGTCTCTCGTGTGTAGGATAGTGCTGGTGTACGGTGGTGGTCGCTGGTGAGTCCAAGGGGGCCGAATGGCCTGTTTCTGCGTTGTATCTATAAACTAAACTAAACAAAGTTGCCATCACATGGAGTGGCACAGCTGGTCGAACCTCTGGCCTCTGCAGATCCAATTCTGATCTCGGGTGCTGTCTATGTGGAGTTTGCATGTTCTCCCCGTGACCCTGTGGATCTCTCCCTAGATGCTCCAGATTTCTCCCACATCCCTAAAATATGCAGGTTCCTGGGTTAATTGGCTGCTATAGATTGCCGCTAATTAGGGGGGGGAGGGGGGGGTTATGGAGGGGCATAAAACAAGGGAGTATTAATGCATAATATATACTTGAAGGCCAGCTCAGACAATGATGGGCCGAACGGCCTGTTTCTGCGCTATATGGCTCTATGAGTTTCCCCCAAAGAAAACTCACTTGCACTCACCTGCAACTTAACACACACGCAGGGCAGGTGTTACAAATAACTTTTTTCTGATGGCAAAGTTGCAAAAGGGACTCTGCAGACAGAGAAAGTCTTGGCGGTTATGTCTCCTAACAGGCTTCCGTCTCTTGGAATTATTTTCTATTTGATTCAGTGTTTTAAAAGCTGGATTCAAAGCAGCCCAGTCTCAATTCCACTCCAATGAAATCACCATTAGCAGAGTCCCAAAGTGAAACTTCATAGCTTCACATCGAGTCGGTTCCACGCAAAATATCTACTTCAAACTGCCTCAAGCAACCTTCCAAACCAGTAAATACATCAACAAAAGCCTTTTGAGAGTCTTTGATAAATATTTAAATACATTCCTTCAGAATAACTATTATGTGACATACACTGAATGCATATTCCTTTCAGGGATTTAATTGGAAATGGCTAAGTTTAACGGTGAAAGTTTAACGTTTTAAATGAAGCTGTAATTTCTCTAAAAGTCAGGAATCAGTCAGTGCAAAAGTGCAAATAAGGCAAATTAAAGCTCAAATTTCAAACCAATAGGGGACATTTAAAAGTTTTCATATTCACCATTAAAATATTTTCAGACACTTGCAGTTTTACTTTGTAGCAGACCTGCTGAGTATTTCCACTAGTTTTGCTTTTATTAGCTCACTCTTCACTACGAAATTTTGGGATTCAAGTAAATTCTGCAATTGATTGCCGGCAAAATGCCTAAACAAAGCAAGCAATCCGCAGCTAGACGTCAACCAGAAAGTGTAATACTGGCGATCTAGCCCTTGGGGCTAAAGGAATCAAGGGATTTGGGGAAAAAGCAGGAAGGGGGTACTTGATTTTAGATGATCAGCCATGCTCGAAGGGCCGAATGGCCTACTCCTGCACCTATTTTTCTATGTTTCCATGTTTCTATGTTTCTATCAGGTCAACATTTAAAATATGAATGATCAATACCAAATAATAATTAGGTTGATCTAGACCGGTGTCACCAAGAAGAATTTGTCACGACATACGAAACATATCTTGTGCATAATTGTTAGAGTTCAGTCCCCATGTTAGGAGAAATGGAATAGACAGACCAATAATGAAAGTACCATTGGAACAAAAGTTAACGAAGATGTATGTGCAGGAAGGAAATACAGATTGGTGTCTATCTTCAGTTTTAACTAAAATATTTCTACCTCACCATCAATTACCCCTCTATTTTAATTTTGAAAGCTCAGGTATTTTCAAGCTCTGTGTGATTCACCCTTTTTAATGGATTTAAAAGATATAACACTCTGTTACACAAAAAGATCTTTTTGTAAAAATTAAAAGCTGGGTCTCTTAATGGATTTTTTTAATGCCTTGTAATCATTACAATGTCTTGTATTATTTTTGATTTACTATAATGTTATCTTTTATAAATCTTGTCAATTCCAAATTGTAAAACTGATTTCCTGTGTTCCAATGTGTCTCTGGGATAAATATTTTTCAGTTTGAATTGATTCTGTTTCAATATTTAAAAAAAGCAAAGATCTTGTCAGAGAATAATGTCAGTAATATTATTAGTGCCAACTGCCGTCAAAATCTAGGCCAAGGAGATGTTTATGGGATCTTGTACTTTGTGATCCACTGCTGGAGTTGAAACAGCTTATCTCTGCATTCTCTTTCATTTTAAGTTTGTAAGATGATTTTAATGGACTTTTAAAAAGTTAAGATAATTGAATCGGGCTGTCAGTGTTATATTACGACATCATTTTAAAAGAAATATATCTACTTCCATAATTCTGATATTGCGTGAATGTTAAAACAGAAAAAAAAGTCCTATCTTGGCTTCAGTTTTCAGACTATAATTGGTAAAAGATTGCCTCACGGACATTTGGCTGCAGACTGTATATCACATCGTGAAACATGAACTTGGTCAGCAAAGGAAGATCAGGTCTGGTGCCAAGAAGGTTCCAGGTTTGGCTGCCCCCACACCAGGAATGCTGGAGCCAAATGCCTGGTTCTCCCGAGAGTGCCGGGCCCTTTCCCCACTTCCATTGGACTCAAGACCTGATCTCAGTTTACATCCGGGTGATCCTTCCCTCTCCTGCTTTCCAAATGTGCTCTCCTGGTAAAGGCACGATTAAACTGAGCCAATGCAACCCCCTCCCCACCCCCACCCCCCAACTCCCCCACCCCCCACCCCCACTGTGCACAAAGCCTCTGATTTATTTACTAGATTTGACATCTCTAATTAATTGGAGAATCCCAATGTCCAGGAAACGCCAGGCATGAAGAAGAAATCAAATAGGAAATTGTATAAATCAGGCAAATATGCCTTTGGAGTCCTTTTGGAAAGGTAATAATGGTCTGAGGATATTGAAATAAAATCAAGAACAGGGGATCGTTGATCTTTCCACAAAGCTAAAAGATTGATACAATCTACACAAGCAACAGCTGGAGTTAGGGTGCCATATTTAGGAATGCATGACTAAATTTTGAATAAAACTTTAGCGATAGCTTGACAGAATTACAATACAGAAAGACTACAAACAAATACTTGAAACCCATCCTCTGTCTTACACACTGATGGAATTTCTCATGACTGATCTAGCGGGAATAGATTCCTGAAATAAAGAATATTTGCAAAGTGTGGGGGCATTGATTCCCAGCACCAAGTCTTCCTGTGGTTTAACTACGGCTCAACACTGAATCATGCAATGATACTTTCCAAATGCTATAGAAATGCAGAACATGGCTACCTGATGACTCATGTGGAACTGATGGTGGAAGGGTTAAAGCTGTACAATAGTCTGAAGAAGTGTCTCGACCTGAAACGTCACCCATTCCTTCTCTCCAGAGATGCTGCCAGTCCCACTGAGTTACTCCTGCATTTTGTGTCTATCTTTGGTTTAAACCAGCATCTCCAGTTCCTTCCTGCACAGGAATCTAAGTGTACAGCTTCTACAGACCAAGTGGAAGTAAGCTTGTCAGCTAGACCTTTGATACATGTAGCAGCAGCATCCAATAATATACCACAAGACTTTGCAGAGAATTGTGGACGTAGCCCAGACCATCACACAATCCAACCTCCCTTTCATTGACTCTATTTACACCTCACGCTGCCTCGGCTAGGCCACCAGCATAATCAAGGATGAGTCTCACCCCGGTCACTCCCTCTTCTCCCCTTTCCCATCAGGCAAGAGGTGCAGAAGTGTGACAACATACACCTCCAGATATGGGGACAATTTCTTCCCAGCTGTTATCAGACCACTGAATCTTCCTATTGACAACTAGAGAGTGTTCCTGAACTACTATTTATCTCAATGGAGACCGTCGGACAATCTTTAATCAAACTTTACTGGACTTTACCCTGTACTAAATGTAATTCCCTTTATCATACATCTATACACTGTGAATTGTATTGATTCTACTAACTGGTTTGCACACAAAAAAAGCTATTTGCTGTACCTCGGTACACACGACAATAAATTAAACTAACTAACTAACTAACTAACTAACTAACTAACTAACTATACAGAGTCAACAGAGCCTTAGCACCAAATGTCCGTCTCCAGCTCCTTCTGAGGCAATTCCTTGGTATCTGGGATGACTTGCTACCATTCTGAAGAATGAGACATGTCTGAATTTATATGGACATCCCCACTTAATCTTTTATTAGGACTGACTGCCATGGCTCGTTACTCCACAGATCACCGATTATATAGCACAAGGTGTGGTTCCTTCTTCACTTGTTACTGTAATTTTAGCTTATAGACGTACATATTTATTTTAGACACAGGGAACTGCAGATGCTGATTTACAAAAAAGGTCACAAAGTGCTGGAACAACTTGGCGGGTCAGGCAGCATTGCTGGAGAACATGGGAAGGTACCATTTCGGGTCGGACGAGACAAGAAGAAGGGTCTCAACTCGAAACATCACCTATCCATGTTCTCCAGAGATGCTGCCTGATCCGTTGAGTTACTCCAGCACTTGGTATCAACATATTTATTTTACTGTCCTCCCGTGATTCTCATACAACTTGCTTTTAGACCAAATATATTGCTTTGTCACTAATGTTTTATACATATTAATGAGTATGTACAATTTTAAGGTCGCTTTTTCACATTAATGAAAAGGGTTAAGGGTTATTGACATAAAAAGATGATGATTTGGTCTGTTGATTTTAATGTCAGATTTTTAAAAAATCATGAAAACATTACTGTCTAAAGAAGCATCCCAACCCAAGATATCACCTGTCCATCCCCTCCACAGATGCTGGCTGAGTTCCTCTAGCATTTTGCCACTTGCCAATGATTCCAGCATCAGCAGCCTCTTGTGTCTCCAAAGCTCTCCATCATGTTACGTTATTTGGTTTTCTCAGTAAAATTTAACAACATAGTTCACACAATACTCCAGGACAGACACATGGACAGGAAAAGCTTAGAGGGACAGGGGCCAAATGGGGGATAATGTGACTAGCTTAGACGGGACATCTTGGTCAGTCGGCATGGACAAATTATGCCAAAGCGCCTGTTTCCATGTTGCATTGCACTATGACTCTACATAGCTCATTCGGCTGCTGAAGGTTAAGGCTACCACTTGAATGGGTTAACATCTGATTATCCAAGACAGCATAACAGTGCATCTGGTAGAGCTGCTGCCTCACTGCGCTGTTTGTCAATCCTAACCGCTGTTTGTGTGCAGTTTGTATGTTCCCCCTGCAGCTTTGTGGGCCTCATCCGGGTGCTCCCGTTTCCTTGTGCATCCCAAATATGAGTGGGTTTGTAAGTTAATTTAACTTTGTAAATTCCCCCGAGTGTGTCGGGAGTGGATGAGAAAGTGGGATAACATAGAACTAGTGTGAACTAGTGTAGATCGAGGGTCGATGTGGACTCGGTGTGCCAAAGGGCCTATCTCTAGGCTATATCTCTAAATTCTCTCTCTGAACTAAATGTAGCTCTGCAGACTGCAATATTTGACCAGTTGTTCAGAGACCTTATAAAAGTTATAACATTCTCCTTTCCAGTAAAGTACATTTTATACATGTAGCATTGTAACTTTAAGCATGAATTATATTAAAAATGCAATCAGCTATGTGGTCTCCATAGCCACAGAATCTGACCAACCGTATGAGTTCTCGAACTAGAAAAAACAGCCAAGCATCTACAACTGTTGGGAAACACCATGATCCCAGCCCTGGGACAATATCACCCGAGTGAATTGAAATGTTAAGAAGAAAAGCATGCACTGTACAAATCCGAAAGCATAATCCTTTATTTTATTCTTTACGTTGCTTTGAATTTTGTCTTAAATCAAACTAGCCCGTCCTGTGATATATTTCAGTAAAACACATTCCTTTGTGTGTATCAAATTAAGACTTTTGGAAAAGTATTTGAACCTGTTAGTCTGTGAGATGTAACAAACTAGGTTGAGTTTAGTTGCCTGGGCAATAGCAAGCTGGGAGTTGACCTCCCACAAAGGGAAACACAGCTGTTAATTCTTCAGGAAAATCCTAGTTTAAACCAAGGAAAATCATATGTAGGTTAATTGGCTGGGTAAATGTAAATGTAAATGTAAAAATTGTCCCTAGTGGGTGTAGGATAGTGTTAATGTGCGGGGATCGCTGGGCGGCACGGACTTGGTGGGCCAAAAAGGCCTGTTTCCGGCTGTATATATATGATATGATATGATGATATGATATTGGAAATTATATCAGAGATATTACGAGTGTAGACTGTTTTCCCATCTTTAAAGAAGACATGCTACAAATACATTGAAGTGATAAATTAAATTGTATTTGAATTTGATCTACCGCACTTAATTTCTGATTAAACATACATCATTCAACATCATTGGAGGGCCTGGATAGCTCAGTCGGTGGAGCATCAGACCTTTAATCTGAGGGCCCAAGTCCCTGTTCGGGCGTTGTATTTTTGTCTACCTCAGAAATAACTATCTGGCTGCAAGCCATCTCTGTTTATTCAGGAACGTCATGGTGGTGCAGCTGGTAGAGCTGCTGTCTCACAACGCCAGGGACCCACATTCGATCCTGACCTCTCTTGTCGGCTGTGCGGAGTTTGCACGTTCTCCCTATGACCGCTTGAGTTTCCTCCAGCAACTCCATTTTCTAACAACATTCCAAAGACGTGCGGGTTTGCAGGTTAATTGGCCCTCTGTAAATTGCCCCTGGTGTGTGAGCGAGAGGATGAGAAAGTGGGATAACGTGGAACTAGTGTGAACGGGTGATCGATCGATGGTCGGCGTGGACTCGGTGGACCGAAGGGGCTGTTTGCATGCTGTGTCTTTCAATCAATCAATCAATCAGTCAATCAATCCTTGCAATCTGCAATTTAGCATTACCCATACACCGCTCAAAGCAGCTCTCACACCAAGGAACTGTGGCTTTATCCAGTCACTTGAATAAGTTAATCCTCCACATTTCTCGTCACTCAGCCAAGTCTTTGAATCCTGGGACACCAAAGCAATACAACAGTACAAACTAATGCCAACTCCACTTCCTGGAATCAACTTCCACAGCCATCCATAATGAAAAGCTCACTCAGTACCACAATGTATCATGGCTTCTAATAAACAAAGAGCATTTTTCAAAAAATCAAAATAAATATGGCAAGTAAGGAAAAGAAACCTCACAGAGTAACATACCTCTTCAATGATGCATATATTTATTCAAGACTTATTTCCGACGTTAGTATTTAGACATTATTTCCAGAGCGCCATTGATATGAAGCTCATGAGTGTCACACTTAATTCTAAATGAACAATGATCAGAGAAGTGAGTTGAACAGAATCGTTGAGGCACAGAAGAGGCCATTTGGCCCATTGAGCTCCATGCCAGCCTACAGTAAGGTAGTCCAATTGGTCTTTTTCCTTAATTCTTAGCCCAGGAAATTTTGATTTAAAAGCTAGGATTGAGTTGACTCCACTTGATCTTTAGAACAGTGAGCTGGTGACTGAATCCCGTCATGGCACAAGAGCTTTCATAGCATTGCCCTGGTGTTTGTTGAGCCATTTGTCTTAAATCTGTGCCCTTGCCACCACTGCTCTGCCATCAATGGGAAGAGTTTTATTTTAAGATTCTTCACGTTTCCAAGTATGCTTTCAATCCTGAGCAATGCACAAAATGCTGGAGAAACTCAGTGGGTCAGGCAGCATCTGCGGGGGTCATGGACAGGCAGAAGAAGTGTCCCAACCCGAAACATCGCCTATCCATTCCCTCCACAGAAGCTGCCTGACCCGCTGAGTTACTCCAGCGCTTTGTGCTTTGGACAAGGTTCCAGCATCTAGTTCCTCTCATTTCCATCCTTTCATTCTTGTCCGCTGTTATGAGAGGTTCTCTACTTTATCCATGTAATTGAATAATTTTAACCCAGGTACCACTGTAGCTAATCTTGCTTGTTCCAACTCCGTCAACATCAAACCCTTCTCAGAGCGCTAAGGGCCAGATCTGAACATGATTATGGCCAAATCTGCATTGGATGTGTGCACACCACACTGTGTGTATGTACCTTGTGAGTTAAGACCTTAGCACAGGTAATGTCTTGTTATTCAGAATGATCTCCTGATATTGCAAGGGCCCCACAATGATCCTGTTCCCCCGACTATATACAGTATATCGAAGGGTTCCCGGCCCATAACATAACCTATTCCTTTTCTGTAGAGATGCTGCCTGACCCGCTGGGCTACTCCAGCATTCAATGTCCTGTAATGTTCCCAATCCATTCCAGCAGGGAAGTTACATTCTCACTTAGGCAGCACCACCTTATCAATTTAATCCTGATATCTCCACAGTCTTTCCATTCCACCTACTTGCCCTTCTCAAGGCTGGCTGGCTGGAGTATGATTTGGAAAAGGCAAGCCGTTGCCCGATCCTTGGGCTCTCAAGGAACAGCGCAGTGGCACAGAGGTAGAGCTGCTGCCTCACAGCGCCAGAGACATGGGCTCGATCCTGACCTCGGGCGCTGTGTATGTGGAGCGTGTACCTCCCCCCAAGGGTTTCCTGCGAGTGCTCTGGTTTCCTCCTACATCCAAAAGATGTGCATGTTTGTCAGTGAATTTGCCTCTGAAAATTGCCCCAGTTGTGCAGGGAGAAGATGCGAATGTGGGTTTACATAGAACTGATGTAAAGGGGAGATCGATAGTCGATGAGCCAAAATTTCCATGCTGTTTCTTTCAGTCAATCAATAAATCAAAAATTACCTATACACCTCAAGCGGCCGAGGACCTGATCTCACCCACACTGGTCTAGTTTGGTGTCCCAAGTCTCCCATTTTCCTGGATAGGGCATCAGTCACAAAATGCTCCTGCCCCTCACAATCACAATGTACAATCACAATCTGATATTCATAACATCACATGTAATTACCCAATTTATGGGATTTTTTTTTTGAATGCACAGTTAGCATAATTCCACTGCCTAAATGTATAAAATTCTAGAAGATAACTTGGTGCGAGACAGATGGATAGAAACACACCCTCCAAATCCCCACTAACCATCATTTACACCAACCATACACTCATCTAATCCAACTCCGAAGAAGGAACCTGAGCTGAAACATCATCCATCCATGTTCTCCAGAGATGCTGCCTGACTAGCTGACTTACTCCAGCACTCTGTGTCTTTTGTTTTGTAAACCAGCATCTGCAGTTCCTTGTTTCTTCTTTCCACGTCGTCATCAATTCCCCCTATATTACACCACTCACCAACACACGTTACAGGGGCAATTTACAACAGACCAACCTGCACGATTTTGGGATGTGAGGGGAAACCAGAGCATCCAGAGGAAACCCATGTGGTCACAGGGAGAATGTGCAAACTCCACACAAATAGGAGTGGCTGTACACAATGCCACTGTGCTGCTGTGCTGTTATGTGGCATTTCATCACCCCCATATGAGACAAGTTTTACATTCTAGGCACAAGTCACTGCTAAGTCAGAGGAGGTGGTTGTGGAGGGTAAAATAACAAGAAAGGATATTTGAATGGGTACATGGATAGGAAAAGTTTAGACGAATATGGGCCAAATTAGGGCAAATGGGGCATCTTGGTCAGCATGAACGAGTTGGGCTGAAGGGCCTGTTTCCTTGCTAAATATGACTCTATGACACTATATTAGCCAGTTTTTTTTTTAATGCATTTACAACAGGTTATGGACCGTCTACCTGATTATCCTGCCTCGCTTACTGCAAGAATACAGACTTGTATTCAGTGAATTTAGAATCCTTATTCTTTATTTTAAGCCGGGACTTTGAACTGTGACATGTGGTAAGGTTCACTTCTTTAGCCAAGTTCCTGCCAGGCATTGATAGTTGACTCGAGGCACTTGGGTCAGTAAAAGTTCCCTGGGTACTTAGAAGGGAAAGAAATGGGCCGCGAGGAAGTCTCCTGCGTTGAGTGACTGCCTCGTCTCTCCACGGACGCTGCCTGTCTTCAGCTGAATGTATTTTAACGTAAAATGGACAAATCCCCAGGGGCAGGTGAGATGCATCCTACCATGCAAGGAAGAAAACTGCCAGGGCCCTTGGAGAAAACACCACAGTTGTAGTTTAGATGGGCTGAGAAACAAAGAACGGCACAAATGGACACAAAGTGCTGGAGTAACTCAGTAGTACAGGCAGCATCTCTGGAGCAGATGGATAGGTGATATTTTGGGTAAAGCCATATCTTCAGTGTTAGGCGCATGGATACTCAGGCAATGGAGGGATGGGAGTCTTGTGCAGGCAGATAAGGGCTGGTTTTGGCATAATGTTCGGCACAGGCTGTTTGGGCTGTCCTGGTCTGTGGAAGGTGTCCGGTTCCGTCGCTACACTGGAGATGGACATTGGCAATTACATGGATAGAGTCCAGAGGTGGGGAAATTGGACTGGGAAGAGAAGTCCTTGTCGTCCGGTCAGAGACACGCTCCCGTTTACACTCCTTGTTCAGTGGGAGGCTCGGCGAGGGGGCGGCTGTTTGACGCGGCAGGCGAGCCCCTCCGACAGGGGCACGGACTGGAAAGGCGAGAGACCTCATTAGGGTGGCCCAGGTGATGCTCTGACGCGCCTTCGATTCGTTCACTGCGCTAACCATTGCAACTGGTTTCATTCGCACGGACGCGGAGACACCGTCTACAGATTCATTCCCTGGTTCCCAGAGATTCATTTATATTCATCTAGGGTCTCATCTGTAAGAAGGGTCTCGACCCGAAACGTCACCCATCCCTTCTCTCCCGAGATGCTGCCTGACCTGCTGAGTTACTCCAGCATTTTGTGAATAAATGAATTTATATTCATATGCTCATAAGTGATAGGAGCAGAATTAGGCCATTCGGCCCGTCGTCTACTCCGCCATTCAAACATGGCTGGTCTATCTCTCCCTCCTAACCCCATTCTCCTGCCTTTCCCCCGTAACCCCTGACACCCGCACTAATTCAAACACGAGAAGGTAAGAAGACTACAACGTTCTCCAGAGATGCCGCCTGTCCCGTTGAGTTAATCCAGCACTTTGTGTGTGATTTTTTTGTTTTTGTTTTTGGTACACCAGCGTCTGTAGTTCCCTATGAATACTGGAGATGGTGTTAGTTGGTAGGACCTGTTGGTACTGCCCACTCTTGCATGCATCTGCCAACACGCACACTGGTGCCACCATGTGCCAACTTCAGTCTGCTTCTGTGCCCATGCCCCATGCACCGTTAAGTTAGTGATTTACTTTTTTTTAATTTACAAATTTGGAGCAGAATTGACTGACATTGTACAGCCCGACCGGTGACAACGAGGGTGCTTTGATTAAGAAAGAACAGAGTGCTGGAGTAACTCCGCGGGTCAGGCAGCATCTCCGGAGAAAACGGAACAGGTGACGATTCGGGTCGAGACCCTGAAAAAGTGTCTACATCTGAAGAATGCTCCCGATCCGAAACGTCACCTATTCTTTTTCTCCAGAGATGCTGCCTGACCCGTTGAGTTATTCCAGTATTTCGTGTCTCTCTCCTGTCCAATGTCAGTTAGGGTTTCTTTACCCCGAGCAGTATTTCTAATGTTTCTAATGTTATATTTCTAATGTTATAACGGCCGTGCCTACGATTTAAGTTGGACTTATCGAAACGTATAAGATTATTAAGGGGTTGGACACGTTAGAGGCAGGAAACATGTTCCCAATGTTGGGGGGAGTCCAGAACAAGGGGCCACAGTTTAAGAATAAGGGGTCGGCCATTTAGAACTGAGATGATGAAAAACTTTTTCAGTCAGAGTTGTGAATCTGTGGAATTCTCTGCCTCAGAAGGCAGTGGAGGCCAATTCTCTGAATGCATTCAAGAGAGAGCTGGATAGAGCTCTTAAGGATAGCGGAGTCAGGGGGTATGGGGAGAAGGCAGGAACGGGAAAGATCAGCCATGATCACATTGAATGGCGGTGCTGGCTCGAAGGGCCGAATGGCCTCCTCCTGCACCTATTGTCTATTGACTAGGATACTGATTGAGAAGAATACAACATGCTGAAGGAACACGGTCTGAACGGAAGGGTTCCGACCAGAAACGTCACCTATTCCTTATCTCCAGAGATGCTGCCTGACCCACTGAGTTACTCCAGCACTTTGTACTTATCTTTTTGTAAAGCAACATCTGCAACTCCTCGGTTCTACCGCCGAGTGAACTCAGAGGGCCAGGCAGCATCTGTGGAGGGAACGGACAAACGGTGTTTCGGGTCGGGGTGAACCCAGATTGTGGGTCATTTTTCCGGGGTTAGGGGGTGGGGGGGAGTGGGTGGGGGGGGAGGGGGGTTGGAGAGGGAGAGAATGGACCTTGAGAATGGCAGTGGAGACACAAGGAACTGCAGATGCTGGGGGTTGACAACAACAACAAAAAAGACGCAAAGTGCTGGAGTAACCCAACGACCCACTAAGTTACTCCAGCACTTTGCGTGTTGTTTTTTTTAAAGAATAGCCGTGTTAGCGGGGGGTTTCAGGCTGCCGGGTGTCCATCCAGATTTAAGATTCAACTCACACCCGCAAAGTGACTGCCTCCATTTACACAGCGAAGCTCGGAGCGGCACCACAACACAAACAGGCAACTCGGCTGCCCGTTGGGACCAGAGACAGCCCTCGCCTTTGTTCAAGGAGCTCGCCTCTATCTTTGGTATTTAGTAAAACGACTGGTGAGATGTCCAGCTCCTTTGGCCGCCGATCGGTCCAGCGCTTTTTCACCGTCCGACCAATTAATCCCTGTCACATAATTTAAATTGCAAACACCCCCGAAGTCCCTTCCTTCATTTAGACGATTCCAATCCTTCCCACTTTATTCCACTCGAGCAAACTGCAGCAATTCTAATTTAGTCTGAAGAAGGGTCTCGACCCGAAACGTCACCCATTTAATTCTCTCCAGAGATGCTGCCTGTCCCGCTGAGTTACTCCAGCTTTTTCGGTTTAAATCAGCATCTGCATTTCTTTCATACACGAATTTAATAGCTACTGTGTTGTCTCTGAGCCGCTGTACGAAACGGGTTTGTTTGTAGAACTGTTAGATAATAGACAATAGGTGCAGGAGGAGGCCATTCGGCCCTTCGAGCCAGCACCGCCATTCAATGTGATCATGGCTGATCGTTCTCAATCAGTACCCCGTTCCTGCCTTCTCCCCATACCCCCCCTGACTCCACTATCCTTAAGAGCTCTATCCAGCTCTCTCTTGAATGCATTCAGAGAATTGGCCTCCACTGCCTTCTGAGGCAGAGAATTCCACAGATTCACAACTCTCTGACTGAAAAAGTTTTTCCTCATCTCAGTTCTAAATGGCCTACCCCTTATTCTTAAACTGTGGCCCCTTGTTCTGGATTCCCCCAAACATTGGGAACATGTTTCCTGCCTCTAACGTGTCCAACCCCTTAATAATCTTATACGTTTCGATAAGATCTCCTCTCATCCTTCTATATTCCAGTGTATACAAGCCTAGTCGCTCCAGTCTTTCAACATATGATAGTCCCGCCATTCCGGGAATTAACCTAGTAAACCTACGCTGCACGCTAAAGGGGCATGCTGCTACATAGACACCTCGGCCTGTTCGCTGCTCTAAGCGCCGGCCGCATCATCGTGTAACTTCAGATCATCTCTCGCTGCGGTGATTTCTCCTCCACCGCTCGCTCAAGGTCAAAGCCAGACGCTCAACTCGGCACTGAAAACTCCGGACAGACTGCAGACCATTAAACCCATTTAAAGGAGGAGATTGGGCATGGGGACGGGAGAGGATATTCCTGAATTCGCTGGACTAGTGACACCAACCGAGGGAAATAAATTCAATTAGTGGAATAAATGTGGGGATTTAAATGGTGGCAGAATTGTCCATAAAAAATCCACCTGGTTCACGGATCGCTCCTGGTCGCTCAAAGTGACAGAGATTGGGTGTTAACTGCTCTCTGAAATGGCCGAGTGACAGAGTGCCCTGGGCGGTGGGAATTCTGCAATAAATATTGTCATCGCCGGCGATGCTCATTTTTATTAATGAAGAGAAAAAAATACCCCAAAAAGCAATTTGCTTTCGTTTCCTCTAAACCATTCATTCTCACGGCCTTTTCGAAATCACTAGAACCGCAGATTAACCAAATAACTCGCCATCGCTCCACTCAATGCGAAAATTCACCCCGCTCCTCGCTTCACCGTGTAAATCCAAACAAGGATCTGTGCAAATTAACATTGTCACGCGTGGATTTTTTTTTTCATATTTCACCATCGCTGAGTTTATTAAGACATCATCGTTTACGCGCCCAGATGCTAAATGGGCCGCTTAATTAGCAGTACCCGCTGTAATTTATGACATTGCGTTTGAATTATTCCCAGCTTTAAATTTTCCTGGAAATACGGCCTCTGATGGTCAAAATGTCAAATGTCAACACGCCTTCTCGGGTGACGTTTGTTGCTGCAAAACCCTACTCGTCCCAAGAAACCGTTCCCAATCTCACGGTGAAGTGCGAATAGTTCCCATTCACTTCAATAACTACCCTGACTGCAAAGCGACCCCAGTCTCTCTGTACCTATTTTGAAACATACATCACTTAAAAACTATTGACAAACAGGGCCTACTTTAACTAATCTGTGATCTGGTCAATCGTTCTTGATTTTGTTTAAGATGAAGCAGTTAGGATTAAGCTGATCGAATATAAAAATGTCCGTACAAATAAGGGGGGGATATTCAATAATCTTGTAGGCCAATGGTCCTCCGTAAACTGCCTTTAGTGTGCAGGGAGTGAATGAGAAAGCGGGATAACAGAACTAGTGTGAACGGTGATCGATGGTCGGCGTGGACTCAGTGGGCTAAAGGGCCTGTTTCCGTGCTGTATCTCCAAACTAAACTAAAGCAAAAAAATATCTACCATCGGGGGGGGAGGGGGGGGGGTTCGGATTAAAATTGAGATACTAAATCTGTATAGTATTCACTTGGGAGTGAGATTTTTTTTAAATCGTGTGACTTTAAGCAGTTTAAGTTTAATAAATTAAGTAAATGGAATTCAACTGTGTGGTAGGCGAAAGGGATTGGGAAACGACATCAATTTGTTAACTATTTTACTTCACGGCGTTTGAACCTGATGGGTATGACAGTCCAACTGTGCTTGAAATTTGAAGGCGAATTAATCTAGCAGACTGTCACAACACGTGTCATGTACCGTGATATATTTGTAAAACATTCCGCTCGAAGCTAAAAATATTGTTCGTTTGACAGAATACAAAGTCAGAATTAAAAAACATTGCAGCGAGTTTTACTATAAAATAGCTGAACATTAGAGGGGAGATTTGGTGAGGGGGGGGGGTGTCAGTATTTTCAGAGCAATGAATTGAAGGTGAGATGCGTTTGTTCGCTTGCAGTTTGAAGGATTATAAGGGCCTTTCTTACAAGGCCGACACGATGCAGTAATTTCCTCATCCATGCACAACACTCCTGATTTCATCCAGACAAATACAGGCTTCCTGGTGACACGTTTGAGGTGGCACTTTTTTTTTAAAAACTCCCACAAAGACAACATCCGTTCAAAGAAATGTTACAGCCGTATCGCACTGACTGATTTCCAATTCACTCCTGTAACAGATATGAAACTGGTCAATTTCCAGTGACCAGGTCACGCAAGATCGGCCACAGAAGGCTCTTCAGACTAATAAACGCCACCAACGCTTGGGCTAAAGACCGTTCTAGGAATTAAATTGTTCCAGGAATCCCGCAGAAATGTAATAGTTGAAATAATTTAACGAATTGCGTCGTCGGGCAGAGCTAGTTTAAAGAAATTCAAATTGACTGTTATATTTCAATCGTTCATTGAAGACACCTCCACAAATATCCCCGGAAATTCAGGATTTAGCCACGATATCACACAGAGCGTGGCTGCAAGTCCGTGTTATAAAGGGAACTTTAAATTGACAAGTTTGG